>NW_025746193.1:145000-150082 GCF_021184085.1 Oncorhynchus gorbuscha | reverse complement strand
GAACCAGGGTGTTTGTAGAGACGCCTCTAGCTCTGAGAGGCAGTGCCTTAGACCGCTGTGATACAGCCTGGAATCGAACCAGGGTGTTTGTAGAGACACCTCTAGCTCTGAGAGGCAGTGCCTTAGACCACTGTGATACAGCCTGGATTGAAACCAGGGTGTTTGTAGAGACGCCTCTAGCTCTGAGAGGCAGTGCCTTAGACCACTGTGATATAGCCTGGAATCGAACCAGGGTGTTTGTAGAGACACCTCTAGCTCTGAGAGGCAGTGCCTTAGACCACTGTGATACAGCCTGGATTCAAACCAGGGTCTGTAGTGACACCTCTAGCTCTGAGAGGCAGTGCCTTAGACCACTGTGATACAGCCTGGATTCAAACCAGGGTGTTTGTAGAGACGCCTCTAGCTCTGAGAGGCAGTGCCTTAGACCACTGTGATACAGCCTGGATTCAAACCAGGGTCTGTAGTGACGCTCTAGTACTGAGAGGCAGTGTCTTAGACCGCTGCGCCACTCGAGAGCCCCAACTACCCGCAAAAAAACAAATATTATAGTGTATAGTATAAATACTGTAGTGAATACTGTAGCGAATACTGTAGTGTTTAGGGGGACTACAGTCTGTAGTGAATACTGTAGTGAATACTGTAGTGAATACTGTAGTGTTTAGGGGGACTACAGTCTGTAGTGAATACTGTAGTGAATACTGTAGTGTTTAGGGGGACTACAGTCTGTAGTGAATACTGTAGTGAATACTGTAGTGTTTAGGGAGACTACAGTCTGTAGTGAATACTGTAGTGAATACTGTAGTGAATACTGTAGTGTTTAGGGGGACTACAGTCTGTAGTGAATACTGTAGTGAATACTGTAGTGTTTAGGGGGACTACAGTCTGTAGTGAATACTGTAGTGTTTAGGGGGACTACAGTCTGTAGTGAATACTGTAGTGAATACTGTAGTGAATACTGTAGTGAATACTGTAATGTTTAGGGAGACTACAGTCTGTAGTGAATACTGTAGTGAATACTGTAGTGTTTGTGGGGGACTACAGTCTGTAGTGAATACTGTAGTGAATACTGTAGTGTTTAGGGGGACTACAGTCTGTAGTGAATACTGTAGTGAATACTGTAGTGTTTAGGGGGACTACAGTCTGTAGTGAATACTGTAGTGAATACTGTAGTGTTTGTGGGGGACTACGGTCTGTAGTGAATACTGTAGTGAATACTGTAGTGAATACTGTAGTGTTTAGGGGGACTACAGTCTGTAGTGAATACTGTAGTGTTTAGGGGGACTACAGTCTGTAGTGAATACTGTAGTGAATACTGTAGTGTTTAGGGAGACTACAATCTGTAGTGAATACTGTAGTGTTTGTGGGGGACTACAGTCTGTAGTGAATACTGTAGTGAATACTGTAGTGAATACTGTAGTGTTTAGGGGGACTACAGTCTGTAGTGAATACTGTAGTGTTTAGGGGGACTACAGTCTGTAGTGAATACTGTAGTGAATACTGTAGTGTTTTGGGGGACTACAGTCTGTAGTGAATACTGTAGTGTTTAGGGGGACTACAGTCTGTAGTGAATACTGTAGTGTTTGTGGGAGACTACAGTCTGTAGTGAATACTGTAGTGAATACTGTAGTGAATACTGTAGTGAATACTGTAGTGAATACTGTAGTGTTTAGGGGGACTACAGTCTGTAGTGAATACTGTAGTGTTTAGGGAGACTACAGTCTGTAGTGAATACTGTAGTGAATACTGTAGTGAATACTGTAGTGTTTAGGGGGACTACAGTCTGTAGTGAATACTGTAGTGAATACTGTAGTGTTTAGGGGGACTACAGTCTGTAGTGAATACTGTAGTGAATACTGTAGTGTTTAGGGAGACTACAGTCTGTAGTGAATACTGTAGTGAATACTGTAGTGAATACTGTAGTGTTTAGGGGGACTACAGTCTGTAGTGAATACTGTAATGTTTGTGGGGGACTACAGTCTGTAGTGAATACTGTAGTGTTTGTGGGGGACTACAGTCTGTAGTGAATACTGTAGTGAATACTGTAGTGTTTAGGGGGACTACAGTCTGTAGTGAATACTGTAGTGAATACTGTAGTGTTTAGGGGGACTACAGTCTGTAGTGAATACTGTAGTGTTTAGGGGGACTACAGTCTGTAGTGAATACTGTAGTGAATACTGTAGTGTTTGTGGGGGACTACAGTCTGTAGTGAATACTGTAGTGTTTAGGGAGACTACAGTCTGTAGTGAATACTGTAGTGTTTAGGGAGACTACAGTCTGTAGTGAATACTGTAGTGAATACTGTAGTGTTTGTGGGGGACTACGGTCTGTAGTGAATACTGTAGTGAATACTGTAGTGTTTAGGGAGACTACAGTCTGTAGTGAATACTGTAGTGAATACTGTAGTGTTTGTGGGGGACTACGGTCTGTAGTGAATACTGTAGTGAATACTGTAGTGTTTAGGGAGACTACAGTCTGTAGTGAATACTGTAATGAATACTGTAGTGAATACTGTAGTGAATACTGTAGTGTTTAGGGAGACTACAGTCTGTAGTGAATACTGTAGTGAATACTGTAGTGTTTAGGGAGACTACAGTCTGTAGTGAATACTGTAGTGAATACTGTAGTGTTTAGGGAGACTACAGTCTGTAGTGAATACTGTAGTGAATACTGTAGTGTTTAGGGAGACTACAATCTGTAGTGAATACTGTAGTGTTTGTGGGGGACTACAGTCTGTAGTGAATACTGTAGTGAATACTGTAGTGTTTGTGGGGGACTACAGTCTGTAGTGAATACTGTAGTGAATACTGTAGTGTTTGTGGGGGACTACGGTCTGTAGTGAATACTGTAGTGAATACTGTAGTGTTTAGGGAGACTACAGTCTGTAGTGAATACTGTAGTGAATACTGTAGTGTTTGTGGGGGACTACGGTCTGTAGTGAATACTGTAGTGAATACTGTAGTGTTTAGGGAGACTACAGTCTGTAGTGAATACTGTAATGAATACTGTAGTGTTTAGGGAGACTACAGTCTGTAGTGAATACTGTAGTGAATAATGTAGTGTTTAGGGAGACTACAGTCTGTAGTGAATACTGTAGTGTTTAGGGGGACTACAGTCTGTAGTGAATACTGTAGTGTTTAGGGAGACTACAGTCTGTAGTGAATACTGTAGTGAATACTGTAGTGAATACTGTAGTGTTTAGGGGGACTACAGTCTGTAGTGAATACTGTAGTGTTTAGGGAGACTACAGTCTGTAGTGAATACTGTAGTGAATACTGTAGTGTTTGTGGGGGACTACGGTCTGTAGTGAATACTATAGTGAATACTGTAGTGTTTAGGGAGACTACAGTCTGTAGTGAATACTGTAGTGAATACTGTAGTGAATACTGTAGTGAATACTGTAGTGTTTAGGGGGACTACAGTCTGTAGTGAATACTGTAGTGTTTAGGGAGACTACAGTCTGTAGTGAATACTGTAGTGAATACTGTAGTGTTTGTGGGGACTACGGTCTGTAGTGAATACTGTAGTGAATACTGTAGTGTTTAGGGAGACTACAGTCTGTAGTGAATACTGTAATGAATACTGTAGTGAATACTGTAGTGAATACTGTAGTGTTTAGGGAGACTACAGTCTGTAGTGAATACTGTAGTGAATACTGTAGTGTTTAGGGAGACTACAGTCTGTAGTGAATACTGTAGTGAATACTGTAGTGAATACTGTAGTGAATACTGTAGTGTTTAGGGGGACTACAGTCTGTAGTGAATACTGTAGTGTTTAGGGAGACTACAGTCTGTAGTGAATACTGTAGTGAATACTGTAGTGTTTGTGGGGGACTACGGTCTGTAGTGAATACTGTAGTGAATACTGTAGTGTTTAGGGAGACTACAGTCTGTAGTGAATACTGTAATGAATACTGTAGTGAATACTGTAGTGAATACTGTAGTGTTTAGGGAGACTACAGTCTGTAGTGAATACTGTAGTGAATACTGTAGTGTTTAGGGAGACTACAGTCTGTAGTGAATACTGTAGTGAATACTGTAGTGTTTAGGGAGACTACAGTCTGTAGTGAATACTGTAGTGTTTAGGGAGACTACAATCTGTAGTGAATACTGTAGTGTTTGTGGGGGACTACAGTCTGTAGTGAATACTGTAGTGAATACTGTAGTGTTTGTGGGGGACTACAGTCTGTAGTGAATACTGTAGTGAATACTGTAGTGTTTAGGGGGACTACAGTCTGTAGTGAATACTGTAGTGAATACTGTAGTGTTTAGGGGGACTACAGTCTGTAGTGAATACTGTAGTGAATACTGTAGTGAATACTGTAGTGTTTAGGGGGACTACAGTCTGTAGTGAATACTGTAGTGAATACTGTAGTGTTTAGGGGGACTACAGTCTGTAGTGAATACTGTAGTGTTTAGGGAGACTACAGTCTGTAGTGAATACTGTAGTGAATACTGTAGTGTTTAGGGGGACTACAGTCTGTAGTGAATACTGTAGTGAATACTGTAGTGAATACTGTAGTGTTTAGGGGGACTACAGTCTGTAGTGAATACTGTAGTGAATACTGTAGTGTTTAGGGGGACTACAGTCTGTAGTGAATACTGTAGTGTTTAGGGGGACTACAGTCTGTAGTGAATACTGTAGTGAATACTGTAGTGTTTAGGGGGACTACAGTCTGTAGTGAATACTGTAGTGAATACTGTAGTGTTTAGGGAGACTACAGTCTGTAGTGAATACTGTAGTGTTTAGGGGGACTACAGTCTGTAGTGAATACTGTAGTGAATACTGTAGTGTTTAGGGAGACTACAGTCTGTAGTGAATACTGTAGTGTTTAGGGAGACTACAGTCTGTAGTGAATACTGTAGTGAATACTGTAGTGTTTGTGGGGGACTACGGTCTGTAGTGAATACTGTAGTGAATACTGTAGTGTTTAGGGAGACTACAGTCTGTAGTGAATACTGTAGTGAATACTGTAGTGTTTAGGGAGACTACAATCTGTAGTGAATACTGTAGTGTTTGTGGGGGACTACAGTCTGTAGTGAATACTGTAGTGAATACTGTAGTGAATACTGTAGTGAATACTGT
>NW_025746193.1:110000-137500 GCF_021184085.1 Oncorhynchus gorbuscha | reverse complement strand
TCTCCTATTTTTACCTCCTGTCCTGGTGTTCTGTAGAAGCTATAAAATAAAAAAAACATGGGCCTCTTAACGCTACCAGTAGAACTAGAGCATTGAGTAGCTGGGACACACACACACACACACACACACACACACACACACACACACACACACACACACACACACACACACACACACACACACACACACACACACACACACACACACACAACAGGACATCACTTTCTCTATAGTACTCCTAACCTTAACCCTTCCTCTATAGTACTCCTAACCTTAACCCTTCCTCTATAGTACTCCTAACCCTCCTCTATAGTACTCCTCACCTTCCTCTATAGTACTCCTAACCTTAACCCTTCCTCTATAGTACTCCTCACCTTCCTCTATAGTACTCCTAACCTTAACCCTTCCTCTATAGTACTCCTAACCTTAACCCTTCCTCTATAGTACTCCTAACCTTAACCCTTCCTCTATAGTACTCCTAACCTTAACCCTTCCTCTATAGTACTCCTAACCTTCCTCTATAGTACTCCTAACCTTAACCCTTCCTCTATAGTACTCCTAACCTTAACCCTTCCTCTATAGTACTCCTAACCCTCCTCTATAGTACTCCTCACCTTCCTCTATAGTACTCCTAACCTTAACCCTTCCTCTATAGTACTCCTAACCCTCCTCTATAGTACTCCTCACCTTCCTCTATAGTACTCCTCACCTTAACCCTTCCTCTATAGTACTCCTAACCTTCCTCTATAGTACTCCTAACCTTAACCCTTCCTCTATAGTACTCCTAACCTTAACCCTTCCTCTATAGTACTCCTAACCTTAACCCTTCCTCTATAGTACTCCTAACCTTCCTCTATAGTACTCCTAACCTTAACCCTTCCTCTATAGTACTCCTAACCCTCCTCTATAGTACTCCTAACCTTAACCCTTCCTCTATAGTACTCCTAACCTTAACCCTTCCTCTATAGTACTCCTAACCTTAACCCTTCCTCTATAGTACTCCTAACCCTCCTCTATAGTACTCCTAACCTTAACCCTTCCTCTATAGTACTCCTAACCCTCCTCTATAGTACTCCTCACCTTCCTCTATAGTACTCCTAACCTTAACCCTTCCTCTATAGTACTCCTAACCTTCCTCTATAGTACTCCTCACCTTAACTCTTCCTCTATAGTACTCCTCACCTTCCTCTATAGTACTCCTAACCTTAACCCTTCCTCTATAGTACTCCTAACCTTAACTCTTCCTCTATAGTACTCCTAACCTTAACCCTTTCTCTATAGTACTCCTAACCTTAACCCTTCCTCTATAGTACTCCTCACCTTCCTCTATAGTACTCCTAACCTTAACCCTCCTCTATAGTACTCCTAACCTTAACCCTTCCTCTATAGTACTCCTAACCCTCCTCTATAGTACTCCTCACCTTCCTCTATAGTACTCCTAACCTTAACCCTTCCTCTATAGTACTCCTAACCTTAACCCTTCCTCTATAGTACTCCTAACCCTCCTCTATAGTACTCCTAACCTTAACCCTTCCTCTATAGTACTCCTAACCTTAACCCTTCCTCTATAGTACTCCTAACCTTCCTCTATAGTACTCCTAACCTTAACCCTCCTCTATAGTACTCCTAACCTTAACCCTTCCTCTATAGTACTCCTAACCCTCCTCTATAGTACTCCTCACCTTCCTCTATAGTACTCCTAACCTTAACCCTTCCTCTATAGTACTCCTAACCTTAACCCTTCCTCTATAGTACTCCTAACCCTCCTCTATAGTACTCCTAACCTTAACCCTTCCTCTATAGTACTCCTAACCTTAACCCTTCCTCTATAGTACTCCTAACCTTCCTCTATAGTACTCCTAACCTTAACCCTTCCTCTATAGTACTCCTAACCTTAACCCTTTCTCTATAGTACTCCTAACCTTAACCCTTCCTCTATAGTACTCCTCACCTTCCTCTATAGTACTCCTAACCTTAACCCTCCTCTATAGTACTCCTAACCTTAACCCTTCCTCTATAGTACTCCTAACCTTAACTCTTCCTCTATAGTACTCCTAACCTTAACCCTTTCTCTATAGTACTCCTAACCTTAACCCTTCCTCTATAGTACTCCTCACCTTCCTCTATAGTACTCCTAACCTTAACCCTCCTCTATAGTACTCCTAACCTTAACCCTTCCTCTATAGTACTCCTAACCCTCCTCTATAGTACTCCTCACCTTCCTCTATAGTACTCCTAACCTTAACCCTTCCTCTATAGTACTCCTAACCTTAACCCTTCCTCTATAGTACTCCTAACCCTCCTCTATAGTACTCCTAACCTTAACCCTTCCTCTATAGTACTCCTAACCTTAACCCTTCCTCTATAGTACTCCTAACCTTCCTCTATAGTACTCCTAACCTTAACCCTCCTCTATAGTACTCCTAACCTTAACCCTTCCTCTATAGTACTCCTAACCCTCCTCTATAGTACTCCTCACCTTCCTCTATAGTACTCCTAACCTTAACCCTTCCTCTATAGTACTCCTAACCTTAACCCTTCCTCTATAGTACTCCTAACCCTCCTCTATAGTACTCCTAACCTTAACCCTTCCTCTATAGTACTCCTAACCTTAACCCTTCCTCTATAGTACTCCTAACCTTCCTCTATAGTACTCCTAACCTTAACCCTTCCAGACTCTGGACCAAAAGCAGCAGGAGAGAAAAGGAAAAGAAAAATAAACAAGTCATTTAATTTGTTAATCTCTACTTTATTCCGTTCCAAAGTCACCTTGACGACCAGGGAGGGGGCATTTCAGCCGTAATTACAGTTCATATCGGGGGGGCGTGAAAACAGGGGGGGGTGTCAGGGTTAGTCTTATCGTTAATAAAACCAAAACGTGTTTAAACATTATCCACTTTAATTAAAGTTGGTTTAAATGACTGACCTGGTTTACACTACTCCACTCTCTCTATGGGACCTCTCTGTCTCGCTGGATATGCAATGTCCTCAATCTGCTGTGTGTGTGTGTGTGTGTGTGTGTGTGTGTGTGTGTGTGTGTGTGTGTGTGTGTGTGTGTGTGTGTGTGTGTGTGTGTGTGTGTGTGTGTGTGTGTGTGTGTGTGTGTGTGTGTGTGTGTGTGTGTGTGTGTGTGTGTGTGTGTGTGTGTGTGTGTGTGTGTGTGTGTATATATATATCCTGAACATTCTTTCTGTCTCCATCGCTAGTTTCAAGTTGTTAAAGTTTCTGTCCATCCCTGTTAACCGTCTGTCCCACCACTACACTAATACAACTATCTGTCCCACCACTACACTAATACACCCATCTGTCCCACCACTACACTAATACAACCATCTGTCCCACCACTACACTAATACAACCATCTGCCCCACCACTACACTAATACAACCATCTGTCCCACCACTACACTAATACAACCATCTGCCCCACCACTACACTAATACAACCATCTGTCCCACCACCACACTAATACAACCATCTGCCCCACCACTACACTAATACAACCATCTGTCCCACCACTACACTAATACAACCATCTGTCCCACCACTACACTATACAACCATCTGTCCCACCACTACACTAATACAACCATCTGTCCCACCACTACACTAATACAATCATCTGTCCCACCACTACACTAATACAATCATCTGTCCCACCACTACACTTATACAACCATCTGTCCCACCACTACACTTATACAACTATCTGTCCCACCACTACACTAATACAATCATCTGTCCCACCACTACACTTATACAACCATCTGTCCCACCACTACACTAATACAACCATCTGTCCCACCATCACTACACTTATACAACCATCTGTCCCACCACTACACTTATACAACTATCTGTCCCACCACTACACTTATACAACCATCTGTCCCACCACTACACTAATACAACCATCTGTCCCACCACTACACTTATACAACTATCTGTCCCACCACTACACTAATACAACCATCTGTCCCATTACTACACTAATACAACCATCTGTCCCAACACTACACTAATACAACTATCTGTCCCACCACTACACTAATACAACCATCTGTCCCATTACTACACTAATACAACCATCTGTCCCAACACTACACTAATACAACTATCTGTCCCACCACTACACTACAACTATCTGTCCCACCACTACACTACAACCATCTGTCCCACCACTACACTAATACAACTATCTGTCCCACCACTACACTAATACAACCATCTGTCCCACCACTACAGTAATACAACCATCTGTCCCACCACTACACTTATACAAATATCTGTCCCACCACTACACTTATACAAATATCTGTCCCACCACCACACTAATACAACCATCTGTCCCACCACTACACTTATACAACTATCTGTCCCACCACTACACTTATACAAACATCTGTCCCACCACTACACTTATACAACCATCTGTCCCACCACTACACTAATACAACCATCTGTCCCACCACCACTACACTAATACAACCATCTGTCCCACCACTACACTAATACAACCATCTGTCCCACCACTACACTTATACAACTATCTGTCCCACACACTACACGTATACAACCATCTGTCCCACCACTACACTTATACAATCATCTGTCCCACCACTACACTTATACAACTATCTGTCCCACCACTACACTATACAACTATCTGTCCCACCACTACACTAATACAACTATCTGTCCCACCACTGCACTTATACAACTATCTGTCCCACCACTACACTTATACAACCATCTGTCCCACCACCACTACACTTATACAACCATCTGTCCCACTACTACACTAATACAACCATCTGTCCTACCACTACACTAATACAACTATCTGTCCCACCACTATACTTATACAACCATCTGCCCCACCACTACACTTATACAACCATCTGTCCCACCACTACACTAATACAACCATCTGTCCCACCACTACACTAATACAACCATCTGTCCCACCACTACACTTATACAACCATCTGTCCCACCACTACACTTATACAACCATCTGTCCCATCACTACACTTATACAACCATCTGTCCCACCACTACACTAATACAACCATCTGTCCCACCACTACACTAATACAACCATCTGTCCCACCACTACACTTATACAACCATCTGTCCCACCACTACACTTATACAACCATCTGTCCCACCACTACACTTATACAATCATCTGTCCCACCACTACACTAATACAACCATCTGTCCCACCACTACACTAATACAACCATCTGTCCCACCACTACACTTATACAACCATCTGTCCCACCACTACACTAATACAATCATCTGTCCCACCACTACACTTTTACAACCATCTGTCCCACCACTACACTAATACAACCATCTGTCCCACCACTACACTTATACAACTCTCTGTCCCACCACTACACTAATACAAACATCTGCCCCACCACTACACTTATACAACTATCTGTCCCACCACTACACTAATACAACCATCTGTCCCACCACTACACTAATACAACCATCTGTCCCACCACTACACTAATACAACCATCTGTCCCACTACACTTATACAACTATCTGTCCCACCACTACACTTATACAACCATCTGTCCACCACTACACTAATACAACCATCTGTCCCACCACTACACTAATACAACCATCTGTCCCACCACCACACTAATACAATCATCTGTCCCACCACTACACTTATACAACTATCTGTCCCACCACTACACTTATACAACCATCTGTCCCACCACTACACTAATACAACCATCTGTCCCACCACTACACTAATACAATCATCTGTCCCACCACTACACTAATACAATCATCTGTCCCACCACTACACTTATACAACTATCTGTCCCACCACTACACTAATACAATCATCTGTCCCACCACTACACTTATACAATCATCTGTCCACCACTACACTTATACAAATATCTGTCCCACCACTACACTTACACAATCATCTGTCCCACCACTACACTTATACAATCATCTGTCCACCACTACACTTATACAATCATCTGTCCCACCACTACACTACAACTATCTGTCCCACCACTACACTTATACCACTGTCTGTCCCACCACTACACTTATACAACCATCTGTCCCACCACTACACTTATACAACCATCTGTCCCACCACTACACTTATACAACCATCTGTCCCATCACTACACTTATACAACCATCTGTCCCACCACTACACTAATACAACCATCTGCCCCACCACTACACTAATACAACCATCTGTCCCACCACTACACTAATACAACCATCTGCCCCACCACTACACTAATACAACCATCTGTCCCACCACCACACTAATACAACCATCTGCCCCACCACTACACTAATACAACCATCTGTCCCACCACTACACTAATACAACCATCTGTCCCACCACTACACTTATACAACCATCTGTCCCACCACTACACTTATACAACCATCTGTCCCACCACTACACTTATACAATCATCTGTCCCACCACTACACTTATACAACTATCTGTCCCACCACTACACTAATACAATCATCTGTCCACCACTACACTTATACAAATATCTGTCCCACCACTACACTTACACAATCATCTGTCCCACCACTACACTTATACAATCATCTGTCCACCACTACACTTATACAATCATCTGTCCCACCACTACACTACAACTATCTGTCCCACCACTACACTTATACAACTGTCTGTCCCACCACTACACTTATACAACCATCTGTCCCACCACTACACTTATACAACCATCTGTCCCACCACTACACTTATACAACCATCTGCCCCACCACTACACTAATACAACCATCTGTCCCACCACTACACTAATACAACCATCTGTCCCACCACTACACTTATACAACCATCTGTCCCACCACTACACTAATACAACCATCTGTCCCACGCTACACTAATACAACCATCTGTCCCACCACTACACTAATACAATCATCTGTCCCACCACTACTTATACAACCATCTGTCCCACCACTACACTATACAACCATCTGTCCCACCACTACACTAATACAATCATCTGTCCCACCACTACACTAATACAACCATCTGTCCCACCACTACACTAATACAACCATCTGTCCCACCACTACACTAATACAACTATCTGTCCCACCACTACACTAATACAACCATCTGTCCCACCACTACAGTAATACAACCATCTGTCCCACCACTACACTATACAAATATCTGTCCCACCACTACACTTATACAAATATCTGTCCCACCACCACACTAATACAACCATCTGTCCCACCACTACACTTATACAACCATCTGTCCCACCACTACATATACAATCATCTGTCCCACCACTACACTTATACAACCATCTGTCCCACCACTACTAATAGAACCATCTGTCCCCACCACCACTACACTAATACAACCATCTGTCCCACCACTACACTAATACAAACATCTGTCCCACCACTACACTTATACAACTATCTGTCCCACCACTACACGTATACAACCATCTGTCCCACCACTACACTTATACAATCATCTGTCCCACCACTACACTTATACAACTATCTGTCCCACCACTACACTTATACAACTATCTGTCCCACCACTACACTAATACAACTATCTGTCCCACCACTGCACTTATACAACTATCTGTCCCACCACTACACTTATACAACCATCTGTCCCACCACTACACTTATACAACCATCTGTCCCACCACTACACTAATACAACCATCTGTCCCACCACTACACTAATACAACTATCTGTCCCACCACTACACTTATACAACCATCTTTGCCCACCACTACACTTATACAACCATCTGTCCCACCACTACACTAATACAACCATCTGTCCCACCACTACACTAATACAACTATCTGTCCACCACTACACTATACAACCATCTGTCCCACCACTACACTTATACAACCATCTGTCCCCCACTACACTTATACAACCATCTGTCCCACTACACTTATACAATCATCTGTCCCACCACTACACTAATACAACCATCTGTCCCACCACTACACTAATACAACCATCTGTCCCACCACTACACTAATACAACCATCTGTCCCACCACTACACTAATACAACCATCTGTCCCACCACTACACTTATACAACCATCTGTCCCACCACCACTACACCTATACAACCATCTGTCCCATCACTACACTTATACAACCATCTGTCCCACCACTACACTAATACAACCATCTGTCCCACCACTACACTTATACAAACATCTGTCCCACCACTACACTTATACAACCATCTGTCCCACCACCACACTTATACAAACATCTGTCCCAAAACTACACTTATACAACCATCTGTCCCACCACTACACTTATACAACCATCTGTCAAACCACCACTACTCTTATACAACTATCTGTCCCACCACTACACTTATACAATCATCTGTCCCACCACTACACTAATACAACTATCTGTCCCAACACTACACTTATACAACCATCTGTCCCACCACTACACTTATACAACTATCTGTCCCAACACTACACTTATACAACCATCTGTCCCACCACTACACTTATACAACTATCTGTCCCAAAACGACACTTATACAACTCTCTGTCCCACCACTACACTTATACAACTATCTGTCCCAAAACGACACTTATACAACTATCTGTCCCAAAACGACACTTATACAACTCTCTGTCCCACCAAGCCAAACCTCTAACCTCATTTTAAAACCCCTGGTACAAAGGTTGGTTCTTAGGTTGTCTCCTCTCCTCTCCTCTTCCCTTCCCTCCTCTCCCCTCCTCTCTACTCTGGCCAACAGTCTCCTCTCCTCTCCTCTCCTCTCCTCTCTACTCTGGCCATCTGTCTCCCCTCCTCTCCTCTCCTCTCCTCTCCTCTCCTCTCCTCTCCCCTCCTCTCTACTCTGGCCATCTGTCTTCTCTCCTCTCCCCTCCTCTCCCCTCCTCTCCTCTCCTCTCCTCTCCTCTCCTCTCCTCTCCTCTCCTCTCCTCTCCTCTCCTCTCCTCTCCTCTCCTCTCCTCTCCTCTCCTCTCCTCTCCTCTCCTCTCTACTCTGGCCAACAGTCTCCTCTCCTCTCCTCTCCTCTCTACTCTGGCCAACCGTCTCCTGATTAAGAACTTTTAAAGAGGAATGTTAGCCATTGGGGACCCCTGGGTCTGATTTCATCATGTCTGAGGGATTTCTAGGTCAGTGAGATGTGTTTCATATATACAGGGCATTCAGAAAGTATTCAGACCCCTTGACTTTTTTCACATTTTGTTACGTTACAGCCTTATTCTAAAATAGATTAAATTGTTTTTTATAATCCCCTCTCATCAATCTACACACATAACACATAAATGACATCCTAATAACCCATAATGACATCACAATACCCCACAATGACATCACAATACCCCATAATGACATCACAATACCCCATAATGACATCACAATACCCCATAATGACATCACAATACCCCATAATGACATCACAATACCCCATAATGACAAATCAAAAACAGGTTTTTCCATGCATTCTCAGGTCTCTCCAGAGATAGTTAGATCGGGTTCAAATCATCAGAACAGTATAAACACCGAACTAGTATCCCTCTTCGATAGATGGTATATTATGCTGGATATCTGTAGCTCAGTTGGTAGAGCATGGCGCTTGTAACGTCAGGGTAGTGGGTTCAATTCCAGGACCACCCATACGTAGAATGTATGCACACATGACTGTAAGTCGCTTTGGATAAAAGCGTCTGCTAAAATGGAATATATTATTATTATTATTATTATTACATCAAACAGCAGATGACTCAAGAAGGAGCTGAATAGCAGTTTAATCATGACAATAACCCCTCGCATCGTTTCCTGCTCAACAGATGTTTACACTCTTACACCTCAGACATACACACACACACCCTCTCCCACAACACAGCAGCTGTACACTTTACACCTCAGACACACACACACACACACACACACACACACACACACACACACACACACACACACACACACACACACACACACACACACACACACACACACACACACACACACACACACACACACACACACACAGCATCTGCTGCTAAGTCAGGCAGCTGTATTCCCTGTAACTTTACTACAACAATCATTCTCAGTGATAGAACGTCTCTACAAAAGTAAAGGAAAGAATTCTAACTGATAGAATTCTAGAAGTCTCAGTGATAGAACTCTAGAATTGTCAGTGATAGAACGTCTCTATGAAAATAAAGGAGAGAATTCTAGCTGATAGAATTCTAGAAGTCTCAGTGATAGAACTCTAGAATTCTCAGTGATAGAACGTCTCTATAAAAGTAAAGGAGAGAATTCTAGGGTGTAGTAACTGTACTACACCCTAAAAACACACTGAACTGTACTACACAACACACTGAACTGTACTACACAACACACTGAACTGTACTACACCCTAAAACACACTGAACTGTACTACACCCCTAAAACACACTGAACTGTGCTACACCCTAAAACACACTGAACTGTACTACACCCTAAAACACACTGAACTGTACTACACAACACACTGAACTGTACTACACCTAAAACACACTGAACTGTACTACACAAACACACTGAACTGTACTACACCCTAAAACACACTGAACTGTACTACACCTAAAACACACTGAACTGTACTACACCCTAAAACACACTGAACTGTACTACACAACACACTGAACTGTACTACACCCTAAAACACACTGAACTGTACTACACCTAAAACACACTGAACTGTACTACACCCTAAAACACACTGAACTGTACTACACCCTAAAACACACTGAACTGTACTACACCCTAAAACACACTGAACTGTACTACACCCTAAAACATACTGAACTGTACTACACAACACACTGAACTGTACTACACAACACACTGAACTGTACTACACAACACACTGAACTGTACTACACCCTAAAACACACTGAACTGTACTACACCCTAAAACACACTGAACTGTGCTACACCCTAAAACACACTGAACTGTACTACACCTAAAACACACTGAACTGTACTACACCCTAAAACACACTGAACTATACTACACCCTAAAACACACTGAACTGTACTACACAACACACTGAACTGTACTACACCCTAAAACACACTGAACTGTACTACACCCTAAAACACACTGAACTGTGCTACACCCTAAAACACACTGAACTGTACTACACCCTAAAACACACTGAACTGTACTACACAACACACTGAACTGTACTACACCCTTAAACACACTGAACTGTACTACACAACACACTGAACTGTACTACACCCTAAAACACTGAACTGTACTACACCCTAAAACACACTGAACTGTACTACACCCTAAAACACACTGAACTGTACTACACAACACACTGAACTGTACTACTCCCTAAAACACACTGAACTGTACTACACCCTAAAACACACTGAACTGTACTACACCCTAAAACACACTGAACTGTACTACACCCTTCATACTGCTCATACTGTTCATACTGTTCATACTGCTCATACTGCTCATACTGTTCATACTGCTCATACTGCTCATACTGCTCATACTGCTCATACTGTTCATACTGCTCATACTGTTCATACTGCTCATACTGCTCATACTGTTCATACTGCTCATACTGTTCATACTGCTCATACTGTTCATACTGTTCATACTGCTCATACTGTTCATACTGCTCATACTGTTCATACTGTTCATACTGCTCATACTGTTCATACTGCTCATACTGCTCATACTGCTTATACTGTTCATACTGCTCATACTGCTCATACTGCTCATACTGTTCATACTGCTCATACTGTTCATACTGCTCATACTGTTCATACTGTTCATACTGCTCATACTGTTCATACTGCTCATACTGTTCATACTGCTCATACTGTTCATACTGCTCATACTGTATTTGTTTCTATGTTACGTTTGACCGTATAACGTTCTGGTTGTATAGTCAGTTCTCTTTGAGTTAGCGTTAAATTGTGTACACTGCCCTGTATTTTAGATGTTGAAAAATAAACATTCTCAAACGTTTGGACACACCTACTCATTCCAGGGTTTTTGCTAATTTTTTTATTTATTATTTTCTATATTGTAGAATATTAGTAAAGCTTTCAGGTGACTACCTCATGAAGCTGGTTGAGAGAATGCCAAGAGTGTGCAAATGCTGTCATCAACAGAAAGGTTTGCTACTTTGAAGTATCTAAAAACCTCAAATATATTTTGATTTGTTTAACACTTTTTTGGTTACTACATGATTCCATATGACTGGTACTGTGGCGAATGTCTAACATCTATTTGAGCCGTGCACAGCTTATATAAAAATCTTCTGTGAATGGATACAGGCAGACAAATGTTTTAAAAAATTCATTGATAGAAAATATCCATATTTAATTCAGGGTGGTAACACATAATGTCAGGCTGAGCCACACTGGCACGGTGGGCTGGATAAGCTGAGACTCTTTGTGCTTGTGGTGAAGAATTATCTTTTCCTGTCTGCGGTGTATGCGACAGGAAGACTCTTCCGGAAGGAGGTGGCAGGAAGACTCTTCTGGAAGGAGAATGCGGCAGGAAGACTCTTCTGGAAGTGGTGTACGGGAGGAAGACTCTTCCGGGAAGGAGGAGTACGCAGGAAGACTCTTCCGGAAGGAGGAGTACGACAGGAAGACTCTTCTGGAAGTTATGCGGCAGGAAGACTCTTCCCGGGGAAGGAGGGTACGGCAGGAAGACTCTTCCGGAAGGAGGGTGATGCGACAGGAAGACTCTTCTGGAAGTGGTGTACGGCAGGAAGACTCTTCTGGGAAGGAGAGTACGACAGGAAGACTATTCTGGAAGTAGGGTACTGCAGGAAGACTCTTCCGGAAGGAGGGTACGACAGGAAGACTCTTCCCCGGAAGGAGGAAGACTAGTCTGGACAGGAAGACTAGTCTGGAAGGAGGGGACGGGAGGAAGACTCTTCCGGAAGGAGGGTACGACAGGAAGACTTCTTCCGGGAAGACTATTCTGGAAGTAGGGTACTGCAGGAAGACTCTTCCGGAAGGAGGAAGATACGACAGGAAGACTCTTCCCGGAAGGAGGGTACGACAGGAAGACTATTCTGGAAGGAGGTGCGGCAGGAAGACTCTTCTGGAAGTGGTGTATGGCAGGAAGACTCTTCCCGGGAAGGAGGGTGCGGATGGAAGCCTCTTCCGGGGAAGGAGAATGCGACAGGAAGACTCTTCCGGGAAGGAGGGTACGACAGGAAGACTCTTCCGGGAAGGAGGGTACGGCAGGAAGACTCTTCCGGGAAGGAGGGTACGGCAGGAAGACTCTTCCGGAAGGAGGGGTATGCGGGAGGAAGACTCCTCAGGGAAGGAGATGTATGCGACAGGAAGACTCTTCCGGAAGGAAGATACGACAGGAAGACTCTTCTGGAAGGAGGGTATGACAGGAAGACTCTTCAAGGAAGGAGGGATGCGACAGGAAGACTCTTCAGGGAAGGAGGGTGCGACAGGAAGACTCTTCAGGGAAGGAGGAGGAAGACTCTTCAGGGAAGGAGGGTCGGGAGGAAGACTCTTCGGGAAGGATGCGGGAGGAAGACTCTTCTGGGAAGGAGGGTACGGGAGGAAGACTCTTCTGGGAAGGAGGAGTACGGGAGGAAGACTCTTCCAGAAGGAGGGTACGACAGGAAGACTCTTCCGGAAGGAGGCTACGGCAGGAAGACTCCTCAGGGAAGGAGGGTGCGACAGGAAGACTCTTCCGGAAGGAGGGTAAGACAGGAAGACTTCTTCGGGAAGACTATTCTGGAGGGTAGGGTAAGGAGGCTGACAGGAAGACTCTTCCGGAAGGAGGTATGACAGGAAGACTCTTCCCGGAAGGAGAGGTATGACAGGAAGACTCTTCTGGAAGGAGGGTACGGGAGGAAGACTCTTCCAGAAGGAGAAGTGCGACAGGAAGACTCTTCTGGAAGGAGGGCGGCAGGAAGACTCTTCAGGAAGGAGGGACTCTTCAGGAAGGAGAATACGACAGGAAGACTTCTTCCGGGAAGACTATTCTGGAAGTAGGGTACTGCAGGAAGACTCTTCCGGAAGGAGGGTGCGACAGGAAGACTCTTCCCGGAAGGAGGGTACGACAGGAAGACTATTCTGGAAGGAGGTATGACAGGAAGACTCTTCCGGAAGGAGGGTATGACAGGAAGACTCTTCACGGAAGTAGGGTGCGGCAGGAAGACTCTTCTGGAAGTGGTGTATGGCAGGAAGACTCTTCCGGAAGGAGGGTACGGATGGAAGCCTCTTCCGGGAAGAAGGGTACGACAAAGAAGACTCTTCCGGGAAGGAGGGTGCGACAGGAAGACTCTTCCCGGAAGGAGGGTACGGCAGGAAGACTCTTCCGGAAGGGGGTACGGGAGGAAGACTCCTCAGGAAGGAGAATACGACAGGAAGACTCTTCCGGAAGGAGGGGTGCGACAGGAAGACTCTTCTGGAAGGAGGTATGACAGGAAGACTCTTCAAGGAAGGAGGTGCGACAGGAAGACTCTTCCGGGAAGGAGGGAACGACAGGAAGACTCTTCAGGGAAGGAGGGTGCGACAGGAAGACTCTTCAGGGAAGGAGGGTACGGGAGGAAGACTCTTCCGGGAAGGAGGAATACGACAGGAAGACTCTTCTGGGAAGGAGGGTACGGGAGGAAGACTCTTCCAGAAGGAGGGTGCGACAGGAAGACTCTTCCGGAAGGAGGCTACGGCAGGAAGACTCTTCAGGGACGGAGGTTACGGCAGGAAGACTCTTCCAGAATGGGTGTATGGGTCGTAGACCTTCTTAACTGTTTAGGACCTCTTTGCAGGAAGATTTGATGGTACATTACGCATCCTGGAAAGACACTGTTGTGGCGTTTAGCATTTTACACATTTGGTGGAAGGGATGCAAGAGCAATACGCTTTTGTTGGTAATGGTGTCAACTGGATGGGACCTAAGTGTTTAGAGACAGACTAGCGTATTGTTGAGGGACAATGAAGGATATTGGGAGCTGCTTCTGAGAGGACAGCTCAATCAACAATCTAAACCTAACAGGACTGGACAGTATCTACATTCTAAACCTAACAGGACAGTATCTACATTCTAAACCTAACAGGGCGGTCTCTACATTCTAAACCTAACAGGACAGGACAGTATCTACATTCTAAACATAACAGGACAGTATCTACATTCTAAACCTAACAGGACAGTATCTACATTCTAAACCTAACAGGACAGTATCTACATTCTAAACCTAACAGGACAGTATCTACATTCTAAACCTAACAGGACAGTCTCTACATTCTAAACATAACAGGACAGTATCTACATTCTAAACCTAACAGGGTGGTATCTACATTCTAAACCTAACAGGACAGGACAGTATCTACATTCTAAACCTAACAGGACAGTATCTACATTCTAAACCTAACAGGACAGTATCTACATTCTAAACCTAACAGGGTGGTCTCTACATTCTAAACCTAACAGGGTGGTCTCTACATTCTAAACCTAACAGGGTGGTCTCTACATTCTAAACCTAACAGGACTGTATCTACATTCTAAACCTAACAGGGTAGTCTCTACATTCTAAACCTAACAGGACAAGACAGTATCTACATTCTAAACCTAAAAGGACATTATCTACATTCTAAACCTAACAGGACAGGATCTACATTCTAAACCTAACAGGACAGTATCTACATTCTAAACCTAACAGGACAGTATCTACATTCTAAACCTAACAGGACAGTATCTACATTCTAAACCTAACAGGACAGTATCTACATTCTAAACCTAACAGGACAGTATCTACATTCTGACCTAAAGGACATTATCTACATTCTAAACCTAACAGGACAGGATCTACATTCTAAACCTAACAGGACAGTATCTACATTCTAACCCTAACAGGACAGTATCTACATTCTAAACCTAACAGGACAGTATCTACATTCTAAAGCTAACAGGACAGTATCTACATTCTAAACCTAACAGGACAGTATCTACATTCTAAACCTAACAGGACAGTATCTACATTCTAAACCTAACAGGACAGTATCTACATTCTAAACCTAACAGGACAGTATCTACATTCTAAACCTAACAGGACAGTATCTACATTCTAAACCTAACAGGACAGTATCTACATTCTAACCTAACAGGGTTCTCTAAATTCTAAACCTAACAGGACAGGACAGTATCTACATTCTAAACCTAACAGGACAGTATCTACATTCTGACCCTAAAGGACATTATCTACATTCTAAACCTAACAGGACAGGATCTACATTCTAAACCTAACAGGACAGTATCTACATTCTAAACCTAACAGGACAGTATCTACATTCTAAACCTAACAGGACAGTATCTACATTCTAAAGCTAACAGGACAGTATCTACATTCTAAACCTAACAGGACAGTATCTACATTCTAAACCTAACAGGACAGTATCTACATTCTAAACCTAACAGGACAGTATCTACATTCTAAACCTAACAGGACAGTATCTACATTCTAAACCTAACAGGACAGTATCTACATTCTAAACCTAACAGGACAGTATCTACATTCTAAACCTAACAGGACAGTATCTACATTTTAACCCTAACAGGACAGCATTAGGGTTTGGCCGGGGTCATCCGTCATTGTAAATAAGAATGTGTTATTATCTGACTTGCTTAGTTAAATAAAGGTTAAATTAAACATTTTAAATTGTAAACCCAGTGTTGTTTTTTATTTAAACATTAGCATTTTGCTGCACCTGTGATAACAATAATAATAATTTGCTATGAATGCCAGGACTTTGTGGTTCACTATGAGACAAATGCACTGGAAGTAGAACCGTCTCAACTCTACCAGTGTAATGTTGTTAATATAGTAATGACTGTATCTCCTAGTTCTGGTGTCAATAAGACATGAACTAGGACATTTCTACCAGTCTGTTCTTGTTCTCTCCTCTCCCGGTCTCACAGGGGACTCTCTTTTAATCCTCTCTCCCTCTTTCCCCTTTCTCCCTCTCTCTCTCTCTCTTTCAATCCCCCTCTCCCTCTTTCCCTTTCTCCCTCTCTCTCCCTCTTTCTCTCTTTCAATCCCTCTCTCCCTCTTTCCCCTTTCTCCCTCTCTCTCTCTCTCTTTCATCCCCTCTCCCTCTTTCCCCTTTCTCCCTCTCTCTCTCTCTCTTCTTTCAATCCCCCTCTCCCTCTTTCCCCTTTCTCCTCTCTCTCTCTCTCTCTCTTTAATCCCTCCCTCTCCCTTTCTCCCTCTCTCTCTCTCTCTCTCTCTCCATCTCTCTCTCTCTCTCTCTCTCCCTCTCCCTCTCTGTGTCTCTCTGTGTCTCCTCTCTCTCTCCCTCTCTCTCTCTCTCTCTCTCTCTCTCTCTCTCTCTCTCCTCTCCCTCTCTCTTCCTGGGACTCTCTTTCAATCCCTCTCTCCCTCTTTCCCAAGTTCTCCCTCTCTCTCTCTCTCTCCATCTCTCTCCTTCTCTCTCTCTCTAGGGAGCTCTCTCTCTCCAAAAGATATTTAATTCATGCTCATTCTCTTTGGTCCCTCTCTCCCTCTTTCTTTCCCCTCTCTCTCTCTCTCTCTCTCTCCTCCCCTCTCTCTCTCTCTCTCTCCTCTCTCTCTCGGCTCTCTCCCTCTCTCTCTCTCAAGCTCTCTACGGTCTCTCTCTCTCTCTTTAATCCCTCTCTTTCCCCTTTCTCCCTCTCTCTCTCTCTCTCTCTCTCTCTCTCTCTCTCTCTCTCTCTCTCTCTCTCCCTGTCTCTCTCCTGTGTGTCCTCTCTCTCTCTCTCTCTCTCTCTCCCTCTCTCTCTCTCTCTCTCTCTCTCTCTAATCTCTCTCCTCTCTCTCTCTGTGTCTCTCTTTCTCTCTCTAATCTCTCTCTCCACCGCCTCTCTTTCCCCTTTCTCCCTCTCTCTCTCACCCCCTCTCGCTCTCTCTCTCCATCTCTCCCCGCTCTGAGGGAGACTCTGTGTATCCCTTTCTCTCTCCCATCCTCCCGGTCTCTCTCTCTAATCCCTCTCACCTCTTTCCCCTCTCTAAAGCTACAAGCTCTCATGCAGGCCTCTCCCCCTCTTCCCTCTCCCTCTCCCAGTCTCTCTCTCCCCCCCTCTTTCCCCCTCCCTGTCTGTGTCCCTCCCTCCCTCTCTCCCTCCTTCCCTCTGTTCAATCCCTCTTTCCCCTTTCTCCCCTCTGTGTGTGTGTGTGTGTGTGTCCGCTCTGCAGCAAGAAAACAGAGGCTTAAAAAGGCAACTTCATTTAGCAATCTCATTAGGAGGAACTGGAGGGGACTCTCTGGAGATCATGGAGGATGGGGGGGATGTTGGAGGGACTCTCTTTTCAAGTTCTTCCTCTAGTCCCAAGTGTCTTTCTCTCTCTGGGGGAGGGGCCCTCTTTCCGTCTCTCTCTTTCCCCCTCTCTCCCCCTCTCCCTCTCTCCCGCTCTCGGGGAGGGTAGCTGGAGGGATGGGGGGTGTTGGAGAGGGGTGGGGAGGGGTAGTGGAGGATGGGGGGTGTTGGAGCTCGGGGAGGGGGTCCCTCAGTCCATAATCTCTCTCTCTCCTCTCTCCCTCTCTCTCCCCCCTCTCCCTCTCCCTCTCCCTCTCTCTCTCTCCCCTCTTTCCCCTCTCCCTCCCTCCCTCCTCCTTCCCTCATCCCAGAACCATTAAGATGTGGGGGATCCTAGTTTTTAGGGTTTTGGAGAAGATAGGGAGCGATGGGGGAGTGTTGGACAAAAGATATTTAATTCATGCCATTCTTTTGGTACAGCTCACTGCACGTGTTGGAGCCCCCGGGGAGGGCTATGGAGAGGTGGGGGAGCGCTAGGGAAGGGAAAGGCGCTGTGTATCTAATAGAGGGGCTAGGCTACGGCCATGGCTAGGGGTGTTGGAGAGCTGTGGGATCTAATGGAAGCGTTGGAGGCTAGGGGGTGCCGCTAGGGAATGAGAGGTGTATCTAATGGAAGCGCTAGGCTACGGCCACCGCTGGAGGGATGAGGGCTGTGTTCTAATGGGAATCCAGAGGGTGGGGGAGGGCTAGTGGAGGATGGCTCCTACTAGAGGTGGGGGGAGGGAGCTGTGGATCTAATAGAAGCGCTGGTATGGAGGTGGGGGAGGGGCTAGTGGAGGGAATAGAAGTGGCTATGGCCACCGCTAGGGAGAGAGCTGTGTATCTAATGGAGTGGCTATGGCCACCGTGGGGGAGGCTGTGTATCTAATAGAGGGATGGGCTAGGGCCACCGCTGGGAAGAGAGCTGGTATCTAATGGAAGCGGAGGCTATGGCCACCGCTGGAGGGGAGCTGTGTATCTAATAGAAGCATGGGGGAAGGACTAAAGCTACAAGACGCATGCAGGCAGCAGCCTAGTGGATTGTGATTGTGTTATGTTCACTGCAGAACCACTGCGGGTACTGTGCCGAGGGGAGTGTGTGTGTGTGTGGAGTGTGTGGTGAGTGTGTGTGTGTGTGGTGTGTGTGTGTGTGTGTGTGTGTGTGTGTGGGGGTGGGTGTGTGTGTGGGATGTGGTGTGTGTGTTGGCAGAGGTGGAGGGCTTAAAAGGCAACTTCATTTAGAGGGACATGGAGAGAGTTAAGAGCTGGAGGAGGGGTAGTGGAGGATGGGGAGGTGTTGGAGAGGTGGGGAGGGGGTAGTGGAGGGATGGGAAGTGTTGGAGGCGGGGGAGGGGTAGTGGAGGGATGGGGGTGTTGGAGAGGTGGGGGAGGGTAGTGGAGGGGATGGGGAGTGTTGGAGAGGTGGGGGGAGGGGGTAGTGGAGGGATGGGGGGGTGTTGGAGAGGCGGGGGAGGGGGTGTGGAGGGATGGGGGTGTTGGAGAGGTGGGGAGGGGGTAGTGGAGGATGGGGGGGTGTTGGAGAGAGGCGGGGGAGGGGGTAGTGGAGGATGGGGGAGGGTGTTGGAGAGGTGGGGAGGGGTAGTGGAGGGATGGGGGGTTAGTGGAGGGATGGAGGGATGGGGGGAGGGGGTGTTGGAGAGGTGGGGGAGGGGGTAGTGGAGGGATGGGGGAGGGTAGTCTTTCACCTCTCTGTGTTGTGAAAATTGAAGGCGGCAGGAGCGTAAAAACAAAAGCAGGGAGTAGCGTCGGGGGGGGCAGGGGAGAGGTGGGATAAGGGGGGTTATGAGGTGCAGGGGAGGAGGTGGGATAAGGGGGGTAATGTGAGGGGTGCAGGGGAGGAGAGGTGGGATAAAGGGGGTAATGTGAGGGTGCAGGGAGGAGAGGTGGGATAAGGGGTAATGTGAGGGTGCAGGGGAGGAGGTGGGATAAGGGGGGTAATGTGAGGGTGCAGGAGGAGAGGTGGGATAGGGGGGGGGTAATGTGAGGGTGCAGGGGAGGAGAGGTGGGATAAGGGGGGGGGTAATGTGAGGGGTGCAGGGGAGGGAGAGGTGGGATAAGGGGGTCTCTGTGCAGGGGAGGAGGAGGTGGGATGGGGGGGCGAAGGGGAGGGGAGAGGGGGGATAAGGGGGGGCGAGGGGGTGCAGGGGAGGAGAGGTGGGATAAGGGGTGGGGGTAATGTGAGGGTGCAGGAGGAGAGGTGGGATGTAAGGGTGGGGTAATGTGAGGTGCAGGGGAGGAGAGGTGGGATAAGGGTGGGGGTAATGTGGAGGCGTGAGGGGGCAGGAGGAGAGGTGGGATAAGGGGTAATGTGAGGGGTGCAGGGGAGGAGGTGGGATAAGGGGGTATAATGTGAGGGTGCAGGGGAGGAGAGGTGGGATAGGGGGGAGTAATGCGAGGGTGCAGGGGAGGAGAGGTGGGATAAGGGGGGGGTAATGTGAGGTGCAGGGAGGGAGAGGTGGGATAAGGGGGTGGGGGTAATGTGAGGGTGCAGGGGAGGAGGTGGGATAAGGGGGGGGTATAATGTGAGGGGTGCAGGGAGAGGAGGTGGGATAAGGGGGGGTAATGTGGGGGGTGCAGGGGAGGAGAGGTGGGATAAGGGGGGGTAATGCGAGGGTGCAGGAAGGTGGGATGGGATAAGGGGAGGAGGGGATAAGGGGCGAGGGTGCAGGGGAAGAGAGGGTAAGGGATGCAGGGGGGTGGGATAATGCGAGGTGCAGGAGGAGAGGTGGGATAAGGAATTGGTAATGCGGGGTGCAGGGAGGAGAGGTGGGATAAGGGGGTGGGGTAATGTGAGGGTGCAGGGGAGGAGAGGGTGGGATAAGGGAGGGTAATGTGAGGGGGTGCAGGGGAGGAGGGTGGGATAAGGGGGGAGTAATGTGAGGGTGCAGGGGAGGAGAGGTGGCATAAGGGGGGTAATGTGAGGGGGCAGGGAGGAGAGGTGGGATAGGAGGGGGTAATGTGAGGTGCAGAGAGGAGTGGGATAAGGGGGGTAATGTGAGGGTGCAGGGAGGAGGGGTGCAGGATAAGGGGGGTAATGCGAGGGTGCAGGGAGGAGAGGTTAGGATAAGGGGGCGAGGGGTGCAGGAGGAGGGGATAAGGGGGGCGGCGGGAGGAGAGAGGTGGGATAAGGGGTGGGGTAATGTGAGGGTGCAGGGAGAGAGGTGGCATGTAAGGGGGGGGTAATGTGAGGGGGCAGGAGGAGAGGTGGGATAAGGGAGGGGGTAATGTGAGGGTGCAGGGGAGGTGGGACGGGGGGGTAATGTGAGGGTGCAGGGAGGAGAGGTGGGATAAGGGGGGGTAATGCGAGGGGTGCAGGGGAGGAGAGGTGGGATAAGGGGGGGTGAGGGGTGCAGGGGAGGAGAGAGGGGATAAGGGGGCGAGGGTGCAGGGGAGGAGAGGTGGGATAAGGGGGGCGAGGGGTGCAGGGGAGGAGAGGTGGGATAAGTGCGGGGGTAATGTGAGGGGTGCAGGGGAGGAGAGGTGGGATAAGGGGTGGGGGTAATGTGAGGGGTGCAGGGGAGGAGAGGTGGGATAAGGGGTGGGGGGTAATGTGAGGGGTGCAGGGCAGGAGAGGTATTATATCATTATATCACAACGGCTAGCTACATAGCCGTCTTTGTATCAAAGATAATTGTGTAGTCTAGAGCGATTTTCTAGGTTCGCTAGCCATCTATTGTCGTTCTTTTAACGCAACGTAACGTAAACAACACTACTAGCTAGCCTGCTAGCCCCCGAATAGCAACACTGCAGAAACTATTACACTCAACGGAACGACTTGATTAGTGTAGTGTCAACAACGCACCCACTGCCAGCTGGCCTACTTCAGCAGTACTGTATCATTTTAATCATTTTAGTCAATAAGATTCTTGCTACGTAGCTTAACTTTCTGAACATTCGAGACGTGTAGTCCACTTGTCATTCCAATCTCCTTTGCATTAGCGTAGCCTCTTCTGTAGCCTGTCAACTATGTGTCTGTTTATCCCTGTTCTCTCCTCTCTGCACAGACCATACAAGCGCTCCTCACCGCGTGGCCGCGGCCACCCTACTCTGGTGGTCCCAGCGCACGACCCACGTGGAGTTCCAGGTCTCCGGTAGCCTCTGGAACTGCCAATCTGCGGTCAACAAGGCAGAGTTCATCTCAGCCTATGCCTCCCTCCAGTCCCTCGACTTCTTGGCACTGACGGAAACATGGATCACCACAGACAACACTGCTACTCCTACTGCTCTCTCTTCGTCCGCCCACGTGTTCTCGCACACCCCGAGAGCGTCTGGTCAGCGGGGTGGTGGCACCGGGATCCTCATCTCTCCCAAGTGGTCATTCTCTCTTTCTCCCCTTACCCATCTGTCTATCGCCTCCTTTGAATTCCATGCTGTCACAGTTACTAGCCCTTTCAAGCTTAACATCCTTATCATTTATCGCCCTCCAGGTTCCCTCGGAGAGTTCATCAATGAGCTTGATGCCTTGATAAGCTCCTTTCCTGAGGACGGCTCACCTCTCACAGTTCTGGGCGACTTTAACCTCCCCACGTCTACCTTTGACTCTTTCCTCTCTGCCTCCTTCTTTCCACTCCTCTCCTCTTTTGACCTCACCCTCTCACCTTCCCCCTACTCACAAGGCAGGCAATACGCTCGACCTCATCTTTACTAGATGCTGTTCTTCCACTAACCTCATTGCAACTCCCCTCCAAGTCTCCGACCACTGCCTTGTATCCTTTTCCCTCTCGCTCTCATCCAACACCTCCCACACTGCCCCTACTCCGGATGGTATGCGCCGTCCCTTCAACCCGCTCTCTCTCCCCACTTCTCTCTCTCTTCCATCCTATCATCTCTTCCCTCCGCTCAAACCTTCTCACCTATCTCCTGATTCTGCCTCTCCAACCCACTCTCTCCTCCCTCTCTGCATCCCTTGACTCTCATGTCCCCTATCCTCAGGTATCCGGTCCTCCCCTCCCGCTCCGTGGCTCGATGACTCATTGCAGCTCACAGAACAGGAGCTCCGGGCAGCCGAGGCGGAAATGGAAAGGCTTCACTTCCCTGCGGACCTGGCATCCTTTCTCCCTCCTCTCTACATTTTCCTCCTCTGTCTCTGCTGCTAAAGCCACTTTCTACCACGCTAGAATTCCAAGCATCTGCCTCTAACCCTAGGAAGCTCTTTGCCACCTTCTCCTCCCTCCTCGAATCCTCCCAACCCCCCCCCCCTCCTCCCTCTCTGCAGATGACTTCGTCAACCATTTTGAAAAGAAGATCGACGACATCCGATCCTCGTTTGCTAGAGGGTCAAACTGACACCGCTGGTTCTGCTCACTGCCCTACCCTGTGCTCTGACCTCTTTCTCCCCTCTCTCCAGATGAAATCTCGCGTCTTGTAACGACAGGCCGTAACAACCTGCCCGCTTGACCCTATCCCCTCCTCTCTTCTCCAGACCATTTCCGGAGACCTTCTCCCTTACCTCACCTCGCTCATCAACTCATCCCTGACCGTTGGCTACGTCCCTTCCGTCTTCAAGAGAGCGAGTTGCACCCCTTCTGAAAAAACCTACACTCGATCCCTCCGATGTCAACAATTACAGACCAGTATCCCTTCTTTCTTGTCTCTGACCCCTCCTGTCTCAGCCTCCAGTATTTATGCTGCAGTAGTTTATGTGTCGGGGCTAGGGTCAGTTTGTTTATCTGGAGTACTTCTCCTGTCCTATTCGGTGTCCTGTGTAAATCTAAGTGTGCGTTCTCTAATTCTCTCTTCTCTCCTTCTTTCTCTCTCTCGGAGGACCTGAGCCCTAGAACCATGCCCCAGGACTACCTGACATGATGACTCCTTGCTGTCCCCAGTCCACCTGGCCATGCTGCTGCTCCAGTTTCAACTGGCCTGGGCCCTAGGACCATGTCCCAGGACTACCTGACATGAGGACTCCTTGCTGTCCCCAGTCCACCTGGCCATGCTCCTGCTCCAGTTTCAACTGTTCTGCCTTACTATTATTCAACCATGCTGGTCATTTATGAACATTTGAACATCTTGGCCCACGTTCTGTTATAATCTCACCCGGCACAGCCAGAAGAGGACTGGCCACCCCACCTAATATGCTCTCTCTAATTCTCTCTTTTCTTTCTCTCTCTCGGAGGACCTGAGCCCTAGGACCGTGCCCCCAGGACTACCTGACATGATGGCTCCTTGCTGTCCCAGTCCACCTGACTGTGCTGCTGCTCAGTTTCAGCTGTTCTGCCTTATTATTGACTGACCATGCAGGTCATTTATGAACATTTGAACATCTTGGTCATTTTCTGTTATAATCTCTACCCGGCACAGCCAGAAGAGGACTGGCCACCCACTGCCCGGTTCCTCTCTAGGTTTCTTCCTAGGTTTGGCCTTTCTAGGGAGTTTTCCTAGCCACCGTGCTTTTACACTGCATTGTTTGCTGTTTTGGGGTTTAGGCTGGGTTTCTGTACAGCACTTTGAGATATCAGCTGATGTACGAAGGGCTATATAAATAAATTTGATTTGATTTGATTTGATTTTGATTCTCTCCAAAACTCTTGAACGTGCCGTCCTTGGCCAGCTCTCCCGCTATCTCTCTCTGAATGACCTTCTTGATCCAAATCAGTCAGGTTTCAAGACTAGTCATTCAACTGAGACTGCTCTCCTCTGTATCACGGAGCGCTCCGCACACTGCTAAGCTAACTCTCTCTCCTCTGCTCTCATCCTTCTAGATCTATCGGCTGCCTTCGATACTGTGAACCATCAGATCCTCCTCTCCACCCTCTCCGAGTTGGGCATCTCGAGCGCGGCCCACGCTGGATTGCGTCCTACCTGACAGGTCGCTCCTACCAGGTGGCGTGGCGAGAATCTGTCTCCTCACCACGCTCTCACCACTGGTGTCCCCCAGGGCTCTGTTCTTGGCCTCTCCTATTCTCGCTATACACCAAGTCACTTGGCTCTGTCATAACCTCACATGGTCTCTCTTATCATTGCTATGCAGACGACACACAATTAATCTTCTCCTTTCCCCCTTCTGACCAGGTGGCGAATCGCATCTCTGCATGTCTGGCAGACATATCAGTGTGGATGACGGATCACCACCTCAAGCTGAACCTCGGCAAGACGGAGCTGCTCTTCCTCCCGGGGAAGGACTGACCGTTCCATGATCTCGCCATCACGGTTGACAACTCCATTGTGTCCTCCTCCCAGAGCGCCCAAGAACCTTGGCGTGATCCTGGACAACACCCTGTCGTTCTCAACTAACATCAAGGCGGTGGCCCGTTCCTGTAGGTTCATGCTCTACAACATCCGCAGAGTACGACCCTGCCTCACACAGGAAGCGGCGCAGGTCCTAATCCAGGCACTTGTCATCTCCCGTCTGGATTACTGCTCGCTGTTGGCTGGGCTCCTCCCTGCCTGTGCCATTAAACCCCTTCAACTCATCCAGAAGACGCCCGCAGCCCGTCTGGTGTTCAACCTTCCCAAGTTCTCTCACGTCACCGCTCCTCCGTTCTCTCCACTGGCTTCCAGTTGAAGCTCGCATCCGCTACAAGACCATGGTGCTTGCCTACGGAGCTGTGAGGGGGACGGCACTCAGTACCTCCAGGCTCTGATCAGGCCCTACACCCAAACAAAGGGCACTGCGTTCATCCACCTCTGCCTGCTCGCCTCCCTACCACTGAGGAAGTACAGCTCCCGCTCAGCCCCAGTCAAAACTGTTCGCTGCCCTGGCCCCCAATGGTGGAACAAACTCCTCACGACGCCAGGACAGCGGAGTCAATCACCACCTTCCGGAGACACCTGAAACCCCACCTCTTTAAGGAATACCTAGGATAGGTTAAGTAATCCCTCTCACCCCACCCCCTAAGTTTTAGATGCACTATTGTTAAGTGACTGTCCCACTGGATGTCATAAGGTGAATGCACCAATTTGTAAGTCGCTCTGGATAAGAAGCGTCTGCTAAATGACTTAAATGTAAATGTAAATAAGGGGGGTATAATGTGAGGTGCAGGGGAGGGAGAGGTATAAGGGTGGGATAAGGGGGGTGCAGGGGTGCAGGGGAGAGAGGTGGGATAAGGGGGGTAATGCGAGGGTGCAGGGGAAGAGAGGTGGGATAAGGGGGGTAATGCGAGGAGTGCAGGGGAAGAGAGGTGGGATAAGGGGGCGGGCGGGTAATGCGAGGGGTGCAGGGGAGGAGAGGTGGGATATGGGGGGGGTAATGCGAGGGGTGCAGGGGAGGAGAGGTGGGATAAGGGGGGGTAATGCGAGGGGTGCAGGGGAGGAGAGGTGGGATAAGGGAGGGAGGGGGTAATGCGAGGGTGCAGGGGAGGAGAGGTGGGATAAGGGAGGGAGGGGCGCCAAGGAGTGTGACGGCAGAACAGTCTCAGCTGAGACTAGACTGGCAAAAAGTAGAGGGGTCAATATTTAAAACATTTAGAGATATAGGGAGACATACAAGGAGATAGATTAGGAGACAGACAAGGAGAGAGATTAGGAGACAGACAAGGAGAGAGACTTGTGGACAGACAATGAGAGACTGGGAGACATACAAGGAGAGAGACCTGGGAGACAGACAATGAGAGAGACTGGGAGACAGACAAGGGAGAGACTGGGAGACAGACAAGGAGAGAGACTGGGAGACAGACAAGGAGAGAGACTGGGAGACAGACAAAGAGGAGATAGATTAGGAGACAGACAAGGAGAGAGACTGGGAGACAGAGACAAGGAGACAGACAAAAGGAGGAGACTGGGAGAGACAGACAGGAGAGACTGGGAGACAGACAAGGAGATAGATTAGGAGACAGACAAGGAGAGAGACTGGGAGACAGACAAGGAGAGAGACTGGGAGACAGACAAGAGAGAGACTGGGGAGACAGACAAGGAGAGAGACTGGGAGACAGACAAGGAGAGACACTGTGAGACTGACAAGGAGAGAGACTGGAGACAGACAAGGAGAGAGAGGGAGACAGACAATGAGAGAGACTGGGAGACAGACAAGGAGAGAGACTGGAGGACAGACAAGAGGGGAGACAGGGAGACAGACAAGGAGAGAGACTGGTGAGACAGACAAGGAGAGACACTGTGAGACTGACAAGGAGAGAGACTGGAGGACAGACAGGAGAAGACCG
>NW_025746193.1:92500-105000 GCF_021184085.1 Oncorhynchus gorbuscha | reverse complement strand
GGTGTTTTAATAATGGAGGGAGGAGGAGGAGGTTGGTGGTGTTTTAATAATGGAGGGAGGAGGGAGGAGGTTGGTGGTGTTTTAATAATGGAGGGAGGAGGTTGGTGGTGTTTTAATAATGGAGGGAGGAGGGAGGAGGTTGGTGGTGTTTTAATAATGGAAGTAGGAGGGAGGAGGTTGGTGGTGTTTTAATAATGGAGGGAGGAGGTTGGTGGTGTTTTAATACTGGAGGGAGGAGGGAGGAGGTTGGTGGTGTTTTAATAATGGAGGGAGGAGGAGGAGGTTGGTGGTGTTTTAATAATAGAGGGAGGAGGAAGAGTTTGGTGGTGTTTTAATAATGGAGGGAGGAGGAGGAGGTTGGTGGTGTTTTAATAATGGAGGGAAGAGGAGGAGGTTGGAGATGTTTTAATAATGGAGGGAGGAGGGAGGAGGTTACTGGTGTTTTAATAATGGAGGGAGGAGGGAGGAGGTTGGTGGTGTTTTAATAATGGAGGGAGGAGATTGTGGTGTTTTAATAATGGAGGGAGGAGGGAGGGAGGAGGTTGGTGGTGTTTTAATAATGGAGGGAGGAGGTTGGTGGTGTTTTAATAATGGAGGGAGGAGGGAGGAGGGAGGAGGTTGGTGGTGTTTTAATAATGGAGGGAGGAGGTTGGTGGTGTTTTAATAATGGAGGGAGGAGGGAGGAGGGAGGAGTTGGTGGTGTTTTAATAATGGAGGCGGAGGGAGGAGGAGGAGGTTGGTGGTGTTTTAATAATGGAGGGAGGAAGGAGGAGGGAGGAGGTTGGTGGTGTTTTAATAATGGAGGAGGAGGGAGGAGGTTGGTGGTGTTTTAATAATGGAGGGAGGAGGGAGGAGGTTGGTGGTGTTTTAATAATGGAGGGAGGGGAGGAGGTTGGTGGTGTTTTAATAATGGAGGGAGCAGGGAGGAGGTTGGTGGTGTTTTAATAATGGAGGGAGGAGGGAGGAGGTTGGTGGTGTTTTAATAATGGAGGGAGGATGGAGGAGGTTGGTGGTGTTTTAATAATGGAGGGAGGAGGGAGGAGGTTGGTGGTGTTTTAATAATGGAGGGAGGAGGGAGGAGGTTGGTGGTGTTTTAATAATGGAGGGAGGAGGTTGGAGGTGTTTTAATAATGGAGGGAGGAGGGAGGAGGTTGGTGGTGTTTTAATAATGGAGGGAGGAGGGAGAGGTTGGTGGTGTTTTAATAATGGAGGGAGGAGGTTGGAGGTGTTTTAATAATGGAGGGAGGAGGGAGGAGGTTGGTGGTGTTTTAATAATGGAGGGAGGAGGGAGGAGGTTGATGGTGTTTTAATAATGGAGGGAGGAGGTAGGAGGTTGGTGGTGTTTTTTAATAATGGAGGGAGGGAGGAGAGGAGGGAGGAGGGAGGAGGAGGTTGGTGGTGTTTTAATAATGGAGGAGGAGGGAGCAGGGAGGAGGTTGGTGGTGTTTTAATAATGGAGGGAGGAGGTAGGAGGTTGGTGGTGTTTTAATAATGGAGGGAGGAGGGAGGAGGGAGGAGGTTGGTGGTGTTTTAATAATGGAGGGAGGAGGGAGGAGGGAGGAGGTTGGTGGTGTTTTAATAATGGAGGGAGGAGGTAGGAGGTTGGTGGTGTTTTAATAATGGAGGGAGGAGGGAGGAGGTTGGTGGTGTTTTAATAATGGAGGGAGGAGGTTGGTGGTGTTTTAATAATGGAGGGAGGAGGAGGAGGTTGGTGGTGTTTTAATAATTCTGGGAGGAGGAGGTTGGTGGTGTTTTAATAATGGAGGGAGGAGGGAGGAGGTTGGTGGTGTTTTAATAATGGAGGGAGGATGTTGGTGGTGTTTTAATAATAGAGGGAGGAGGGAGGAGGTTGGTGGTGTTTTAATAATGGAGGGAGGAGGTTGGTGGTGTTTTAATAATGGAGGAGGAGGTAGGAGGTTGGTGGTGTTTTAATAATGGAGGGAGGAGGGAGGAGGTTGGTGGTGTTTTAATAATGGAGGGAGGAGGAGGAGGGAGGAGGTTGGTGGTGTTTTAATAATGGAGGGAGGAGGGAGGAGGTTGGTGGTGTTTTAATAATGGAGGGAGGAGGGAGGAGGTTGGTGGTGTTTTAATAATGGAGGGAGGAGGGAGGAGGTTGGTGGTGTTTTAATAATGGAGGGAGGAGGGAGGAGGTTGGTGGTGTTTTAATAATGGAGGGAGGAGGAGGAGGTTGGTGGTGTTTTAATAATGGAGGGAGGATGGAGGAGGTTGGTGGTGTTTTAATAATGGAGGGAGGAGGGATGAGGTTGGTGGTGTTTTAATAATGGAGGGAGGAGGGAGGAGGTGTTTTTTAATAATGGAGGGAGGAGGGAGGAGGTTGGTGGTGTTTTAATAATGGAGGGAGGAGGGAGGAGGTTGGTGGTGTTTGAATAATGGAGGGAGGTTGGTGGTGTTTTAATAATGGAGGGAGGAGGGAGGAGGTTGGTGGTGTTTTAATAATGGAGGGAGGAGGGAGGAGGGAGGAGGGAGGAGGGAGGGAGGGAGGAGGGAGGAGGGAGGAGGGAGGAGGTTGGTGGTGTTTTCATAATGGAGGGAGGAGGGAGGAGGGAGGAGGGAGGAGGTTGGTGGTGTTTTAATAATGGAGGGAGGAGGGAGGAGTGTGGTGGTGTTTTAATAATGGAGGGAGGAGGTTGGTGGTGTTTTAATAATGGAGGGAGGAGGGAGGAGGGAGGAGGTTGGTGGTGTTTTAATAATGGAGGGAGGAAGGAGGAGGGAGGAGGTTGGTGGTGTTTTAATAATGGAGGGAGGAGGGAGGAGGTTGGTGGTGTTTTAATAATGGAGGGAGGAGGGAGGAGGTTGGTGTTGTTTTAATAATGGAGGGAGGAGGGAGGGGGGAGGAGGAGGTTGGTGGTGTTTTAATAATGGAGGGAGGAGGGATGAGGTTGGTGGTGTTTTAATAATGGAGGGAGGAGGGAGGAGGGAGGAGGTTGGTGGTGTTTTAATAATGGAGGGAGGAGGGAGGAGGTTGGTGGTGTTTTAATAATGGAGGGAGGAGGGAGGAGGTTGGTGTTGTTTTAATAATGGAGGGAGGAGGGAGGAGGGAGGAGGTTGGTGGTGTTTTAATAATGGAGGGAGGAGGGAGGAGGGGGGAGGGAGGAGGTTGGTGGTGTTTTAATAATGGAGGGAGGAGGTAGGAGGTTGGTGGTGTTTTAATAATGGAGGGAGGAGGTAGGAGGTTGGTGGTGTTTTAATAATGGAGGGAGGAGGGAGGAGGGAGGAGGGAGGAGGTTGGTGGTGTTTTAATAATGGAGGGAGGAGGTAGGAGGTTGGTGGTGTTTTAATAATGGAGGGAGGAGGTTGGAGGTTGGTGGTGTTTTAATAATGGAGGGAGGAGGTAGGAGGTTGGTGGTGTTTTAATAATGGAGGGAGGAGGTTGGTGGTGTTTTAATAATGGAGAGAGGAGGGAGGAGGTGTTTTAATAATGGAGGGAGGAGGTAGGAGGTTGGTGGTGTTTTAATAATGGAGGGAGGAGGAGGAGGAGGGAGGTTGGTGGTGTTTTAATAATGGAGGGAGGAGGGAGGAGGTTGGTGGTGTTTTAATAATGGAGGGAGGAGGTTGGAGGTTGGTGGTTTTTAATAATGGAGGGAGGTAGGAGGTTGGTGGTGTTTTAATAATGGAGGGAGGAGGTTGGTGGTGTTTTAATAATGGAGAGAGTGGGAGGAGGTGTTTTAATAATGGAGGGAGGAGGTTGGTGTGTTTTAATAATGGAGGGAGGAGGGGTTGGTGGTGTTTTAATAACTGTGGTTACTGCGGTTATTGTGGTTACTGCGGTTATTGTGGTTACTGCGGTTACTGTGGTTACTGCGGTTACTGTGGTTACTGCGGTTACTGTGGTTACTGCGGTTATTGTGGTTACTGCGGTTACTGTGGTTACTGCGGTTATTGTGGTTACTGCGGTTACTGTGGTTACTGCGGTTATTGTGGTTACTGCGGTTACTGTGGTTACTGCGGTTACTGTGGTTACTGCGGTTATTGTGGTTACTGCGGTTATTGTGGTTACTGCGGTTACTGTTTACTGCGGTTACTGCGGTTATTGTGGTTACTGCGGTTACTGCGGTTACTGCGGTTATTGTGGTTACTGCGGTTACTGCGGTTACTGCGGTTATTGTGGTTACTGCGGTTACTTGTGGTTACTGCGGTTATTGTGGTTACTGCGGTTACTGCGGTTACTGCGGTTATTGTGGTTACTGCGGTTACTGCGGTTATTGCGGTTACTGTGGTTACTGCAGTTATTGTGGCTACTGCGGTTATTGTGGTTACTGCGGTTATTGTGGTTACTGCGGTTATTGTGGCTACTGTGGTTACTGTGGTTACTGCGGTTACTGCGGTTATTGTGGCTACTGCGGTTATTGTGGCTACTGCGGTTATTGTGGTTACTGCGGTTATTGCGTTACTGTGGTTACTGCAGTTATTGTGGCTACTGCGGTTATTGTGGTTACTGCAGTTAGTGTGGCTACTGTGGTTATTGTGGTTACTGTGGTTACTGTGGTTACTGCGGTTATTGTGGTTACTGCGGTTATTGTGGTTACTGCGGTTACTGCGGTTACTGCGGTTATTGTGGTTACTGCGGTTACTGCGGTTACTGTGGTTATTGTGGTTACTGCGGTTACTGTGGTTACGGCGGTTACTGCGGTTATTGTGGTTACTGCGGTTATTGTGGCTACTGCGGTTATTGTGACTACTGCGGTTATTGTGGTTACTGCGGTTATTGTGGTTACTGCGGTTACTGCAGTTATTGTGGTTACTGCGGTTACTGTGGTTACTGCAGTTATTGAGGTTACTGCGGTTATTGCGGTTACTGCGGTTATTGCGGTTACTGCGGTCACTGCGGTCACTGCGGTTACTGCGGTTACTGCGGTTATTGCGGTTACTGCGGTTACTTTGGTTACTATGGTTATTGTGGTTACTGTGGTTACTGCGGTTACTATGGTTATTGTGGTTACTGCGGTTACTGTGGTTACTTTGGTTACTATGGTTATTGCGGTTACTGTGGTTACTGTGGTTACTGTGGTTACTGTGGTTATTGTGGTTACTGTGGTTACTGTGGTTACTTTGGTGACTGCGGTTACTGTGGTTACTGCGGTTACTGTGGTTACTGTGGTTATTGTGGTTACTGTGGTTACTGTGGTTACTTTGGTGACTGCGGTTACTGCGGTTACTGTGGTTACTGCGGTTACTGTGGTTACTGCGGTTACTGCGGTTACTGCGGTTATTGCGGTTACTGCGTTACTTTGGTTACTGAGGTTACTGTGGTTACTGCGGTCACTGCGGTTACTGCGGTTATTGCGGTTACTGCGGTTACTTTGGTTACTATGGTTATTGTGGTTACTGTGGTTACTGCGGTTACTATGGTTATTGTGGTTACTGCGGTTACTGTGGTTACTTTGGTTACTATGGTTATTGCGGTTACTGTGGTTACTGTGGTTACTGTGGTTATTGTGGTTACTGTGGTTACTGTGGTTACTTTGGTGACTGCGGTTACTGCGGTTACTGTGGTTACTGCGGTTACTGCGGTTACTGTGGTTACTGCGGTTACTGCGGTTATTGCGGTTACTGCGGTTACTTTGGTTACTATGGTTATTGTGGTTACTGCGGTTACTGTGGTTACTTTGGTTACTATGGTTATTGTGGTTACTGCGGTTACTTTGTTGACTGCGGTTACTGTGGTTACTGCAGTTACTGTGGTTACTTTGGTTACTATGGTTATTGTGGTTACTGTGGTTACTGCATGGTTACTGCATGGTTACTGCATGGTGCTAAAATAAATACTGACATTTAAATGATACTGTAGCAAACAGTCTGGGAGGGGGGGGGGCAAAGGAAAGAGAGAGAAAAGGAAGTGGGGCATATTCCCCAGAACACACTGAAAATGTATTCCACTTGAAGGCTGAGAGGCCATTTTACATCAAGAAGAACACTCCAGCTACGAGAAACACACGACGGAGAGAGAGGAGGGAGAGAGAAACAGAGAGAGAGAGAGAGAGAGAGAGAGAGAGAGAGAGAGAGAGAGAGAGAGAGAGAGAGAGAGAGAGAGAGAGAGAGAGAGAGAGAGAGAGAGAGAGAGAGAGAGAGAGAGAGAGAGACAGAGAGAGAGAGACAGAGAGAGAGAGAGAGAGAGAGAGAGAGAGAGAGAGAGAGACAGAGAGACAGAGAGAGAGAGAGAGAGAGAGAGAGAGAGAGAGAGAGAGAGAGAGACAGAGAGAGAGAGAGAGAGAGAGAGAGAGAGAGACAGAGAGAGAGAGAGAGAGAGAGAAACAGAGAGAGAGAGAAGAGAGAGAGACACAGAGAGAGAGAGAGAGAGAGAGAGAGAGAGAGAGAGAGAGAGAGAGAGAGAGAGAGAGAGAGAGAGAGAGAGAGAGAGAGAGAGAGAGAGAGAGAGAGAGAGAGAGAGAGAGAGAGAGAGAGAGAGAGAGAGAGAGAGAGGAGAGAGAAACAGAGAGAGAGAGAGAGACAGAGAGAGAGAGAGACAGAGAGAGAGAGAGAGAGACAGAGAGAGAGAGAGAGAGAGAGAGAGAGAGAGAGAGAGAGAGAGAGAGAGAGAGAATGAGTGTGTGCATGGTGATATGTCTCTACCAAGTTCTAACACCATTTTCTCACACACAGTGTCTAACAACAAGATATTCCTGTGTTGTATAATGACACACTCCTTCTAGTTTTACACACTCACTCTCGAGGCAGGATGAGTGGCCTTCTCGTTTGACAGAAAAGGAGCATCGTATTAAATGAGCTTATGATTTGAGCCCAACGACAGAAGTAAACATCTCCTCTAGGTAATTGGGTTAACTCATATCTCTCTCTCTCTCTCTCTCTCTCTCTCTCTCTCTCTCTCTCTCTCTCTCTCTCTCTCTCTCTCTCTCTCTCTCTCTCTCTCTCTCTCTCTCTCTCTCTCTCTCTCTCTCTCTCTCTCTCTCTCTCTCTCTCTCTCTCTCTCTCTCTCTCTCTCTCTCTCTCTCTCTCTCTCTCTCTCTCTGTCTCTCTCTCTCTCTCTCTCTCTCTCTGTGTCTCTCTCTCTCTCTCTCTGTCTCTCTGTCTCTCTCTCTCTCTCTCTCTCTCTCTCTCTCTCTCTCTCTCTGATGAGGAAGCCTAAGGCGAGACAACAGTGAGGATGAATAACAAGCCTGGATAGTCACGCATTAATAAATGTAAACACACACCCCAACACAACACACACCCCAACACAACAAACACCCCAACACACACACCCCAACACAACACACACCCCAACACACACACACCCCAACACAACACACACCCCAACACACACACCCCAACACAACACACACCCCAACACAACACACACCCCAACACAACACACACACCCCAACACAACACACACCCCAACACAACACACACACCCCACACACACACCCCAACACACACACACCCCAACACAACAAACACACACACACACACACCCCAACACAAACACACCCCAACACAAAAACACCCCAACACAACAAACACACACACAACACACACACACCCCAACACACACACCCCAACACACACACACCCCAACACAACACACCCCAACACAACAAACACACACACACCCCGACACAACAAACACACACACACACACACCCCAACACACACACCCCGACACAACAAACACACACACATTACCCCGAGAAGAAGAAAGAAAATCCCTTGCGATTGTATTTTTATATATTTTATATTTTATAAAGCTTTTTATTCATTGATGGAAATACGTTTGACCATTACGTTAACGGTCAAAAGGTTCATTAGCATAATTCATAATTGAGTGGTTTTAAATTGGCCCGTGTATTTTCCTTAGTCATAGTGGGTCTTATTTATCTAACACAACTAACACACAGCAAACAGAGAGAGGGGCATTTTATCCTGTATCTCCTCAGTAGGTCGCTGCAGGAGGACTGAGAGTGATTCCTCCTGTATCTCCTCAGTAGGTCGCTGCAGGAGGACGGAGAGTGATTCCTCCTGTATCTCCTCAGTAGGTTGCTGCAGGAGGACGGAGAGTGATTCCTCCTGTATCTCTTCAGTAGGTCGCTGCAGGAGGACTGAGAGTGATTCCTCCTGTAGCTCCTCAGTAGGTCCCTGCAGGAGGACTGAGAGTGATTCCTCCTGTAGCTCCTCAGTAGGTCGCTGCAGGAGGACTGAGAGTGATTCCTCCTGTAGCTCCTCAGTAGGTCCCTGCAGGAGGACTGAGAGTGATTCCTCCTGTAGCTCCTCAGTAGGTCGCTGCAGGAGGACTGAGAGTGATTCCTCCTGTATCTCCTCAGTAGGTCGCTGCAGGAGGACTGAGAGTGATTCCTCCTGTATCTCTTCAGTAGGTCGCTGCAGGAGGACTGAGAGTGATTCCTCCTGTATCTCCTCAGTAGGTCCCTGCAGGAGGACTGAGAGTGATTCCTCCTGTATCTCTTCAGTAGGTCCCTGCAGGAGGACAACATTCTAAGAGGGATTTTATCCTGTAGCTCTTCAGTAGGTCGCTGCAGGAGGACAACGTTCTGAGAGGGATTTTATCCTGTAGCTCTTCAGTAGGTCGCAGCAGGAGGCCAACATTCTGAGAGGGATTTTATCCTGTAGCTCTTCAGTAGGTCGCTGCAGGAGGACAACGTTCTGAGAGGGATTTTATCCCGTAGCTCCTCAGTAGGTCACTGCAGGAGGACAACATTCTGAGAGGGATTTTATCCTGTAGCTCCTCAGTAGGTCCCTGCAGGAGGACAACATTCGAAGTGTGATTCCTCCTGCGGCTCCTCAGCAGGAAAACGTGTTTTCAGAAGACTGTTCGTGGCGCAACACATCAAATCAAATCAAATTGTATTCGTCACATGAGCCCTTAACCAACAGGTGTAGACCTCACAGTGAAATGCTGACCGACCCCTTAACCAACAGGTGTAGACCTCACAGTGAAATGCTGACGGACAGGCCCTTAACCAACAGGTGTAGACCTCACAGTGATATGCAGACTGACCCCTTAACCAACAGGTGTAGACCTCACAGTGAAATGCTGACCGACCAGCCCCTTAACCAACAGGTGTAGACCTCACAGTGAAATGCTGACTGACCCCTTAACCAACAGGTGTAGACCTCACAGTGAAATGCTGACTGACCCCTTAACCAACAGGTGTAGACCTCACAGTGAAATGCTGACCGACCAGCCCTTAACCAACAGGTGTAGACCTCACAGTGAAATGCTGACCGACCCCTTAACCAACAGGTGTAGACCTCATAGTGAAATGCTGACCGACCAGCCCTTAACCAACAGGTGTAGATCTCACAGTGAAATGCTGACTGACCAGCCCTTAACCAACAGGTGTAGACCTCACAGTGAAATGCTGATGGACAGGCCCTTAACCAACAGGTGTAGACCTCACAGTGAAATGCTGACTGACCAGCCCTTAACCAACAGGTGTAGACCTCACAGTGAAATGCTGACTGACCAGCCCTTAACCAACAGGTGTAGACCTCACAGTGAAATGCTGACTGACCAGCCCTTAACCAACAGGTGTAGACCTCACAGTGAAATGCTGACTGACCAGCCCTTAACCAACAGGTGTAGACCTCACAGTGAAATGCTGACTGACCAGCCCTTAACCAACAGGTGTAGACCTCACAGTGAAATGCTGACTGACAAGCCCTTAACCAACAGGTGTAGACCTCACAGTGAAATGCTACTTACAGGCCCTTAACCAACAGGTGTAGACCTCACAGTGAAATGCTGACTGACCAGCCCTTAACCAACAGGTGTAGACCTCACTGTGAAATGCTGATCGACCCCTTAACCAACAGGTGACCGACCCCTTAACCAACAGGTGACCAGCCCCTTAACCAACAGGTGACCGACCCCTTAACCAACAGGTGACCGACCCCTTAACCAACAGGTGACCGACCCCTTAACCAACAGGTGACCGACCCCTTAACCAACAGGTGACCGACCCCTTAACCAACAGGTGACCGACCCCTTAACCAACAGGTAACCGACCCCTTAACCAACAGGTGACCGACCCCTTAACCAACAGGTGACCGACCCCTTAACCAACAGGTAACCGACCCCTTAACCAACAGGTAACCGACCCCTTAACCAACAGGTGACCGACCCCTTAACCAACAGGTGACCGACCCCTTAACCAACAGGTGACCGACCCCTTAACCAACAGGTGACCGACCCCTTAACCAACAGGTAACCGACCCCTTAACCAACAGGTAACCGACCCCTTAACCAACAGGTGACCGACCCCTTAACCAACAGGTAACCGACCCCTTAACCAACAGGTGACCGACCCCTTAACCAACAGGTGACCAGCCCCTTAACCAACAGGTGACCGACCCCTTAACCAACAGGTGACCGACCCCTTAACCAACAGGTGACCGACCCCTTAACCAACAGGTGACTGACCCCTTAACCAACAGGTGACTGACCCTTAACCAACAGGTGACCAGCCCCTTAACCAACAGGTGACCGACCCCTTAACCAACAGGTGACCGACCCCTTAACCAACAGGTGACCGACCCCTTAACCAACAGGTGACCGACCCCTTAACCAACAGGTGACTGACCCCTTAACCAACAGGTGACCAGCCCCTTAACCAACAGGTGACCGACCCCTTAACCAACAGGTGACCGACCCCTTAACCAACAGGTGACCGACCCCTTAACCAACAGGTGACCGACCCCTTAACCAACAGGTGACCGACCCTTAACCAACAGGTGACTGACCCCTTAACCAACAGGTCACCAGCCCCTTAACCAACAGGTCACCAGCCCCTTAACCAACAGGTGTAGACCTCACAGTGAAATGCTGACCGACCCCTTAACCAACAGGTGACTGACCCCTTAACCAACAGGTGACCGACCCCTTAACCAACAGGTGACCGACCCCTTAACCAACAGGTCACCAGCCCATTAACCAACAGGTGACCGACCCCTTAACCAACAGGTGACCGACCCCTTAACCAACAGGTGACCGACCCCTTAACCAACAGGTGACCGAACCCTTAACCAACAGGTGACCGACCCCTTAACCAACAGGTGACCGACCCCTTAACCAACAGGTGACCGACCCCTTAACCAACAGGTGACCGACCCCTTAACCAACAGGTGACCGACCCCTTAACCAACAGGTGACCGACCCCTTAACCAACAGGTGACCGACCCCTTAACCAACAGGTGACCGACCCCTTAACCAACAGGTCACCAGCCCCTTAACCAACAGGTCACCAGCCCCTTAACCAACAGGTCACCAGCCCCTTAACCAACAGGTCACCAGCCCCTTAACCAACAGGTGACCAGCCCCTTAACCAACAGGTGACCGACCCCTTAACCAACAGGTGACCAGCCCCTTAACCAACAGGTAACCCCCTTACCCCTTAACCAACAGGTGACCGACCCCTTAACCAACAGGTGACCGACCCCTTAACCAACAGGTGACCGACCCCTTAACCAACAGGTGACCGACCCCTTAACCAACAGGTGACCGACCCCTTAACCAACAGGTGACCGACCCCTTAACCAACAGGTAACCGACCCCTTAACCAACAGGTAACCGACCCTTAACCAACAGGTGACCGACCCCTTAACCAACAGGTGACCGACCCCTTAACCAACAGGTGACCAGCCCCTTAACCAACAGGTGACCGACCCCTTAACCAACAGGTGACCGACCCTTAACCAACAGGTGACCGACCCCTTAACCAACAGGTGACCGACCCTTAACCAACAGGTGACCGACCCCTTAACCAACAGGTGACCGACCCCTTAACCAACAGGTGACCGACCCCTTAACCAACAGGTGACCAGCCCCTTAACCAACAGGTGACCGACCCCTTAACCAACAGGTCACCAGCCCCTTAACCAACAGGTGACCGACCCCTTAACCAACAGGTGACCGACCCCTTAACCAACAGGTGACCAGCCCCTTAACCAACAGGTGACCGACCCCTTAACCAACAGGTGACCGACCCCTTAACCAACAGGTGACCGACCCCTTAACCAACAGGTGACCGACCCCTTAACCAACAGGTGACCGACCCCTTAACCAACAGGTGACCGACCCCTTAACCAACAGGTGACCAGCCCCTTAACCAACAGGTGACCAGCCCCTTAACCAACAGGTGACCAGCCCCTTAACCAACAGGTCACCAGCCCCTTAACCAACAGGTGACCGACCCTTAACCAACAGGTGACCGACCCCTTAACCAACAGGTGACCGACCCCTTAACCAACAGGTGACCGACCCCTTAACCAACAGGTGACCGACCCTTAACCAACAGGTGACCGACCCTTAACCAACAGGTGACCGACCCCTTAACCAACAGGTGACCGACCCCTTAACCAACAGGTGACCGACCCCTTAACCAACAGGTGACCGACCCCTTAACCAACAGGTGACTGACCCCTTAACCAACAGCGCTGTATCAAAAAGTGTTCATAAGTCAAAAATTAAATTCAAACTAAAAAAAAATGTAGAATTCTAAATGCCATCTGGAGTTAAAAACAGTTTT
>NW_025746193.1:70000-80000 GCF_021184085.1 Oncorhynchus gorbuscha | reverse complement strand
AACGGAAATGGCGCCACACCAAACTGGAAGTCTTCCGACTAGCTTGGAAGGATGGTACCGTGCAGTACCGAAGAGCCCTTACTGCTGCTCGATCGTCCTATTTTTCTAACTTAATTGAGGAAAATAAGAACAATCCGAAATTCCTTTTTGATACTGTGGCAAAGCTAACTAAAAAGCAGCATTCCCCAAGAGAGGATGACTTGCACTTTAGCAGTGATAAATTCATGAACTTCTTTGAGGAAAAGATTATGATTATTAGAAAGCAAATTACGGACTCCTCTTTAAACCTGCGTATTCCTCCAAACCTCAGTTGTCCTGAGTCTGCACAACTCTGCCAGGACCTAGGATCAAGAGAGACGCTCAAGTGTTTTAGTACTATATCTCTTGACACAATGATGAAAATAATCATGGCCTCTAAACCTTCAAGCTGTATACTGGACCCTATTCCAACTAAACTACTGAAAGAGCTGCTTCCTGTGCTTGGCCCTCCTATGTTGAACATAATAAACGGCTCTCTATCCACTGGATGTGTACCAAACTCACTAAAAGTGGCAGTAATAAAGCCTCTCTTGAAAAAGCCAAACCTTGACCCAGAAAATATAAAAACTATCGGCCTATATCAAATCTTCCATTCCTCTCAAAGATTTTAGAGAAGGCTGTTGCGCAGCAACTCACTGCCTTCCTGAAGACAAACAATGTATACGAAATGCTTCAGTCTGGTTTTAGACCCCATCATAGCACTGAGACGGCACTTGTGAAGGTGGTAAATGACATTTTGATGGCATCGGACCGAGGCTCTGCATCTGTCCTCGTGCTCCTAGACCTTAGTGCTGCTTTTGATACCATCGATCACCACATTCTTTGGAGAGATTGGAAACCCAAATTGGTCTACACGGACATGTTCTGGCCTGGTTTAGGTCTTATCTGTCGGAAAGATATCAGTTTGTCGCTGTGAATGGTTTGTCCTCTGACAAATCAACTGTACATTTCGGTGTTCCTCAAGGTTCTGTTTTAGGACCACTATTGTTTTCACTATATATTTTACCTCTTGGGGATGTTATTCGAAAACATAATGTAAACTTTCACTGCTATGCGGATGACACACAGCTGTACATTTCAATGAAACACGGTGAAGCACCAAAATTGCCCTCGCTAGAAGCATGTGTTTCAGACATAAGGAAGTGGATGGCTGCAAACTTTCTACTATTAAACTCGGACAAAACAGAGATGCTTGTTCTAGGTCCCAAGAAACAAAGAGATCTTCTGTTGAATCTGACAATTAATCTTAATGGTTGTACAGTCGTCTCAAATAAAACTGTGAAGGACCTCGGCGTTACTCTGGACCCTGATCTCTCTTTTGAAGAACATATCAAGACCATTTCGAGGACAGCTTTTTTCCATCTACGTAACATTGCAAAAATCAGAAACTTTCTGTCCAAAAATGATGCAGAAAAATTAATCCATGCTTTTGTCACTTCTAGGTTAGACTACTGCAATGCTCTATTTTCCGGCTACCCGGATAAAGCACTAAATAAACTTCAGTTAGTGCTAAATACGGCTGCTAGAATCCTGACTAGAACCAAAAATTTGATCATATTACTCCAGTGCTAGCCTCTCTACACTGGCTTCCTGTCAAAGCAAGGGCTGATTTCAAGGTTTTACTGCTAACCTACAAAGCATTACATGGGCTTGCTCCTACCTACCTCTCTGATTTGGTCCTGCCGTACATACCTATACGTACGCTACGGTCACAAGACGCAGGCCTCCTAATTGTCCCTAGAATTTCTAAGCAAACAGCTGGAGGCAGGGCTTTCTCCTATAGAGCTCCATTTTTATGGAACGGTCTGCCTACCCATGTCAGAGACGCAAACTCGGTCTCAACCTTTAAGTCTTTACTGAAGACTCATCTCTTCAGTGGGTCATATGATTGAGTGTAGTCTGGCCCAGGAGTGGGAAGGTGAACGGAAAGGCTCTGGAGCAACGAACCGCCCTTGCTGTCTCTGCCTGGCCGGTTCCCCTTTTTCCACTGGGATTCTCTGCCTCTAACCCTGTTACGGGGGCTGAGTCACTGGCTTGCTGGGGCTCTCTCGTGCCGTCCCTGGGGGGGGTGCGTCACCTGGGTGGGTTGATTCACTGTTGTGGTCGGCCTGTCTGGGTTCCCCCCCCCCTTTGGGTTGTACCGTGTCGGAGATCTTTGTGGGCTATACTCGGCCTTGTCTCAGGATGGTAAGTTGGTGGTTGTAGATTTCCCTCTAGTGGTGTGGGGGCTGTGCTTTGGCAAAGTGGGTGGGGTTATATCCTTCCTGTTTGGCCCTGTCCGGGGTGTCCTCGGATGGGGCCACAGTGTCTCCTGACCCCTCCTGTCTCAGCCTCCAGTATTTATGCTGCAGTAGTTTATGTGTCGGGGGCTAGGGTCAGTTTGTTTATCTGGAGTACTTCTCCTGTCCTATTCGGTGTCCTGTGTAAATCTAAGTGTGCGTTCTCTAATTCTCTCCTTCTCTCCTTCTTTCTCTCTCTCGGAGGACCTGAGCCCTAGAACCATGCCCCAGGACTACCTGACATGATGACTCCTTGCTGTCCCCAGTCCACCTGGCCATGCTGCTGCTCCAGTTTCAACTGGCCTGTGCCCTAGGACCATGTCCCAGGACTACCTGACATGAGGACTCCTTGCTGTCCCCAGTCCACCTGGCCATGCTCCTGCTCCAGTTTCAACTGTTCTGCCTTGCTATTATTCAACCATGCTGGTCATTTATGAACATTTGAACATCTTGGCCACGTTCTGTTATAATCTCCACCCGGCACAGCCAGAAGAGGACTGGCCACCCCACATATGCTCTCTCTAATTCTCTCTTTCTTTCTCTCTCTCGGAGGACCTGAGCCCTAGGACCGTGCCCCAGGACTACCTGACATGATGGCTCCTTGCTGTCCCCAGTCCACCTGACTGTGCTGCTGCTCCAGTTTCAACTGTTCTGCCTTATTATTATTTGACCATGCTGGTCATTTATGAACATTTGAACATCTTGGTCATTTTCTGTTATAATCTCTACCCGGCACAGCCAGAAGAGGACTGGCCACCCCACATAGCCCGGTTCCTCTCTAGGTTTCTTCCTAGGTTTTGGCCTTTCTAGGGAGTTTTTCCTAGCCACCGTGCTTTTACACCTGCATTGTTTGCTGTTTGGGGTTTTAGGCTGGGTTTCTGTACAGCACTTTGAGATATCAGCTGATGTACGAAGGGCTATATAAATAAATTTGATTTGATTTGATTTGATTTAGAGTGTAGAGGAGGTAGGTAGCCTAGTGGTTAGAGTGTAGAGGATGCAGGTAGTCTAGTGGTTAGAGTGTAGAGGAGGTAGGTAGCCTAGTGGTTAGAGTGTAGAGGAGGCAGGTAGCCTAGTGGTTAGAGTGTAGAGGAGGTAGGTAGCCTAGTGGTTAGAGTGTAGAGGAGGTAGGTAGCCTAGTGGTTAGAGTGTAGAGGAGGCAGGTAGCCTAGTGGTTAGAGTGTAGAGGAGGTAGGTAGCCTAGTGGTTAGAGTGTAGAGGAGGTAGGTAGCCTAGTGGTTAGAGTGTAGAGGAGGTAGGTAGCCTAGTGGTTAGAGTGTAGAGGAGGCAGGTAGTCTAGTGGTTAGAGTGTAGAGGAGGTAGGTAGCCTAGTGGTTAGAGTGTAGAGGAGGCAGGTAGCCTAGTGGTTAGAGTGTAGAGGAGGTAGGTAGCCTAGTGGTTAGAGTGTAGAGGAGGTAGGTAGCCTACTGGTTAGAGTGTAGAGGAGGTAGGTAGCCTACTGGTTAGAGTGTAGAGGAGGTAGGTAGCCTACTGGTTAGAGTGTAGAGGAGGCAGGTAGCCTAGTGGTTAGAGTGTAGAGGAGGTAGGTAGCCTAGTGGTTAGAGTGTAGAGGAGGTAGGTAGCCTACTGGTTAGAGTGTAGAGGAGGCAGGTAGCCTAGTGGTTAGAGTGTAGAGGAGGTAGGTAGCCTAGTGGTTAGAGTGTAGAGGAGGTAGGTAGCCTAGTGGTTAGAGTGTAGAGGAGGTAGGTAGCCTAGTGGTTAGAGTGTAGAGGAGGTAGGTAGCCTAGTGGTTAGAGTGTAGAGGAGGCAGGTAGCCTAGTGGTTAGAGTGTAGAGGAGGTAGGTAGCCTAGTGGTTAGAGTGTAGAGGAGGTAGGTAGCCTAGTGGTTAGAGTGTAGAGGAGGCAGGTAGCCTAGTGGTTAGAGTGTAGAGGAGGTAGGTAGCCTAGTGGTTAGAGTGTAGAGGTGGTAGGTAGCCTAGTGGTTAGAGTGTAGAGGAGGCAGGTAGTCAGTGTGGAAGAGGTGAACATATGACTGTTGTCTGTCAACAATGACAAGCCACCGAGTGTCTGACAACCAGGATGGAAAATGACTGAGGATAATCGCGGACGATATTGCCCACTCCTATGTCCCACATGTTCGGTTTAAGCCGACTGGAGAAGCGTGTTCCCTCAGGCCTGAAGGGAAGCTAAATGTCATTCCACTACCCAAGAATATTAAAGCCACCCTTTTACTGGCTGAAATAGTCGACCAATCAAACACCTTTAATAATAAACTTCAGGGGGGGGAATTGGTGTTTGACCAGGATACTTCTTCTTTTACAGTAAACAAACTGACAACAGACATTCAGCAGGCTGACAGGGAAGGACACTGAACCAGCACACACACACACACACACACACACACACACACACACACACACACACACACACACACACACACACACACACACACACACACACACACACACTGGACACACAAACACACAGGACACACACACACACACTGGACACACACAGACAAACACACACACACACACACACACACACACACACACACACACACACACACACACACACACACACACACACACACACACACACACACACACACACACACACACTGGACACACACACACACACACACACACACACACACACACACACACACACACACACACACACACACACACACACACACACACTGGACACACACACACACACACACACACACACACTGGACACACACACACACTGGACACACACTAACTCAAATTACTGATGATTGGCAGAGAGAAATTGATGATTTAAAAAATGATTGTGTGTGTGGGGGGGCTGTCTTGTTTAGACTTCAGGGCGCTTTTGATATTATCGATCATGGTCTGTGGCTGGAGAAAAAAAAATGCACGTTACAGAACACAGAGGGTCTTCTTTAAAACGGAAGTTTCTCCAACATATTGATACAACACGTAGCTAAAGATGGGAGGGAGAGAAGCCTCTCCAACATATTGATACAAGTAGCTAAAGATGGGAGGGAGAGAAGTCTCTCCAACATATTGATACAACAAGTAGCTAAAGATGGGAGGGGGAGAAGCCTCTCCAACATATTGATACAACAAGTAGCTAAAGATGGGAGGGAGAGAAGCCTCTCCAACATATTGACACAACAAGTAGCTAAAGATGGGAGGGAGAGAAGCCTCTCCAACATATTGATACAAGTACCTAAAGATGGGAGGGAGAGAAGCCTCTCCAACATATTGATACAAGTAGCTAAAGATGGGAGGGAGAGAAGCCTCTCCAACATATTGATACAACAAGTAGCTAAAGATGGGAGGGAGAGAAGCCTCTCCAACATATTGATACAACAAGTAGCTAAAGATGGGAGGGAGAGAAGCCTCTCCAACATATTGATACAACAAGTAGCTAAAGATCGGAGGGAGAGAAGCCTCTCCAACATATTGATACAACAAGTAGCTAAAGATGGGAGGGAGAGAAGCCTCTCCAACATATTGATACAACAAGTAGCTAAAGATGGGAGGGGGAGAAGCCTCTCCAACATATTGACACAACAAGTAGCTAAAGATGGGAGGGAGAGAAGCCTCTCCAACATATTGACACAACAAGTAGCTAAAGATGGGAGGGAGAGAAGCCTCTCCAACATATTGATACAAGTAGCTAAAGATGGGAGGGAGAGAAGCCTCTCCAACATATTGACACAACAAGTAGCTAAAGATGGGAGGGAGAGAAGCCTCTCCAACATATTGATACAAGTAGCTAAAGATGGGAGGGAGAGAAGCCTCTCCAACATATTGATACAAGTAGCTAAAGATGGGAGGGGGAGAAGCCTCTCCAACATATTGACACAACAAGTAGCTAAAGATGGGAGGGGGAGAAGCCTCTCCAACATATTGATACAAGTAGCTAAAGATGGGAGGGGGAGAAGCCTCTCCAACATATTGATACAAGTAGCTAAAGATGGGAGGGGGAGAAGCCTCTCCAACATATTGATACAAGTAGCTAAAGATGGGAGGGGGAGAAGCCTCTCCAACATATTGACACAACAAGTAGCTAAAGATGGGAGGGAGAGAAGCCTCTCCAACATATTGATACAAGTAGCTAAAGATGGGAGGGGGAGAAGCCTCTCCAACATATTGACACAACAAGTAGCTAACGATGGGAGGGAGAGAAGCCTCTCCAACATATTGACACAACAAGTAGCTAAAGATGGGAGGGAGAGAAGCCTCTCCAACATATTGATACAACAAGTAGCTAAAGATGGGAGGGAGAGAAGCCTCTCCAACATATTGACACAACAAGTAGCTAAAGATGGGAGGGAGAGAAGCCTCTCCAACATATTGATACAAGTAGCTAAAGATGGGAGGGAGAGAAGCCTCTCCAACATATTGATACAAGTAGCTAAAGATGGGAGGGGGAGAAGCCTCTCCAACATATTGACACAACAAGTAGCTAAAGATGGGAGGGAGAGAAGCCTCTCCAACATATTGACACAACAAGTAGCTAAAGATGGGAGGGGGAGAAGCCTCTCTAACATATTGATACAACAAGTAGCTAAAGATGGGAGGGAGAGAAGCCTCTCCAACATATTGATACAACAAGTAGCTAAAGATGGGAGGGAGAGAAGCCTCTCCAACATATTGACACAACAAGTAGCTAAAGATGGGAGGGAGAGAAGCCTCTCCAACATATTGATACAAGTAGCTAAAGATGGGAGGGGGAGAAGCCTCTCCAACATATTGATACAACAAGTAGCTAAAGATGGGAGGGAGAGAAGCCTCTCCAACATATTGATACAACAAGTAGCTAAAGATGGGAGGGAGAGAAGCCTCTCCAACATATTGATACAACAAGTAGCTAAAGATGGGAGGGAGAGAAGCCTCTCCAACATATTGACACAACAAGTAGCTAAAGATGGGAGGGAGAGAAGCCTCTCCAACATATTGATACAACAAGTAGCTAAAGATGGGAGGGAGAGAAGCCTCTCCAACATATTGATACAACAAGTAGCTAAAGATGGGAGGGGGAGAAGCCTCTCCAACATATTGATACAACAAGTAGCTAAAGATGGGAGGGGGAGAAGCCTCTCCAACATATTGATACAACAAGTAGCTAAAGATGGGAGGGAGAGAAGCCTCTCCAACATATTGATACAACAAGTAGCTAAAGATGGGAGGGAGAGAAGCCTCTCCAACATATTGACACAACAAGTAGCTAAAGATGGGAGGGAGAGAAGCCTCTCCAACATATTGACACAACAAGTAGCTAAAGATGGGAGGGGGAGAAGCCTCTCTAACATATTGATACAACAAGTAGCTAAAGATGGGAGGGAGAGAAGCCTCTAAAGAAGTTTATCCATAATAAAGAGATGCTCTGACAACTTAACAGCATGTTAGAGGTAGGGTCTAGTTCTAACATATAGATACTGTAGTGAATGTTAGAGGTAGGGTCTAGTTCTAACATATAGATACTGTAGTGAATGTTAGAGGTAGGGTCTAGTTCTAACATATAGATACTGTAGTGAATGTTAGAGGTAGGGTCTAGTTCTAACATATAGATACTGTAGTGAATGTTAGAGGTAGGGTCTAGTTCTAACATATATATACTGTAGTGAATGTTAGAGGTAGGGTCTAGTTCTAACATATAGATACTGTTGTAACCTTCATTTCTCAGAACAAGAATAGACTGACGAGTTTCAGAAGAAATGTCTTTGTTTCTGGACATTTTAAGCCTGTAATTGAACCCACAAATGCTGATGCTCCAGATACTGAACTAGTCTAAGGCCAGTTTTATTGCTTCTTTAATCAGGACAACAGTTTCAGCTGTGCTAACATAATTGCAAAAGGGTTTTCTAATGATCAATTAGCCTTTTAAAATGATGAACTTGGATTAGCTAACACAACGTGCCATTGGAACACAGGAGTGATGGTTGCTGATAATGGGCCCCTGTAGATATTCCATAAAAATCTGCCGTTTCCAGCTACAATAGTCATTTACAACATGAACAATGTCTCCACTGTATTTCTGATCAATTTAATGTTGTTTTATTATTAATAGGACAAAAAAATAGGCTTTTCTTTCAAAAACACATTTCGTTTCAAAGTCAAACATGAGAGAGAGGCTTGTGATACGTGCGCGTCGGCCCACCGGGGCGGTGAGCGAGCTGCACTTCTCGTTGGGTGAGTCAGTAAAACTTGAAAAGCTGTTTTCAGACTATAATTTCCTCCTCGTCCAATACATTTCTCTCCTTCACACCGAGGTCTCGGCTACTGACGGATTCAAGACAAGGTCGTTTTCTTTTTTTCTTTTTTTACGGATCTCAGATTCTCCGTTTTTTGTCGTTGTGTGAAAGTACGAAAGTCATTTTCAATCATTCAAGTATTATAAAAGACTCTGCTGCTACAGTTTCCAATCATAAACTGGATGAAAGGTGTTTATTGAAAAAGGACACATTTTCCCAGATCCAAGGCTACAAAAGAAAATAATATTTTGCCCAAAACCCCTCTCTCTCTAATCTACTGCTCTATCTCAATATGCAAAACCCCTCTCTCTCTAATCTACTGCTCTATCTCAATATGCAAAACCCCTCTCTCTCTAATCTACTGCTCTATGTCAGTATGCAAAACCCCTCTCTCTCTAATCTACTGCTCTATGTCAGTATGCAAAACCCCTCTCTCTCTAATCTACTGCCCTATGTCAATATGCAAAACCCCTCTCTCTCTAATCTACTGCTCTATGTCAATATGCAAAACCCCTCTCTCTCTAATCTACTGCTCTATGTCAATATGCAAAACCCCTCTCTCTCTAATCTACTGCTCTATGTCAATATGCAAAACCCCTCTCTCTCTAATCTACTGCTCTATGTCAATAAGCAAAACCCCTCTCTCTCTAATCTACTGCTCTATGTCAGTATGCAAAACCCCTCTCTCTCTCTAATCTACTGCTCTATGTCAGTATGCAAAACCCCTCTCTCTCTCTAATCTACTGCTCTATGTCAGTATGCAAAACCCCTCTCTCTCTAATCTACTGCTCTATGTCAGTATGCAAAACCCTCTCTCTCTAATCTACTGCTCTATGTCAGTATGCAAAACCCCTCTCTCTAATCTACTGCTCTATGTCAATATGCAAAACCCCTCTCTCTCTAATCTACTGCTCTATGTCAATATGCAAAACCCCTCTCTCCCTAATCTACTGCTCTATGTCAGTATGCAAAACCCCTCTCTCTCTAATCTACTGCTCTATGTCAATATGCAAAACCCCTCTCTCTCTAATCTACTGCTCTATGTCAATATGCAAAACCCCTCTCTCTCTAATCTACTGCTCTATGTCAGTATGCAAAACCCCTCTCTCTCTAATCTACTGCTCTATGTCAATATGCAAAACCCCTCTCTCTCTCTAATCTACTGCTCTATGTCAATATGCAAAACCCCTCTCTCTAATCTACTGCTCTATGTCAATATGCAAAACCCCTCTCTCTCTAATCTACTGCTCTATGTCAATATGCAAAACCCCTCTCTCTCTAATCTACTGCTCTATGTCAATATGCAAAACCCCTCTCTCTCTAATCTACTGCTCTATTTCAATATGCAAAACCCCTCTCTCTAATCTACTGCTCCATGTCAATATGCAAAAACACCTCTCTAATCTACTGCTCTATGTCAATATGCAAAACCCCTCTCTCTAATCTACTGCTCTATGTCAATATGCAA
>NW_025746193.1:47500-65000 GCF_021184085.1 Oncorhynchus gorbuscha | reverse complement strand
GGCGGCAGGTAACCTACACCTGGTTAGGGCGGCAGGTAACCTACACCTGGTTAGGGCGGCAGGTAACCTACACCTGGTTAGGGCGGCAGGTAACCTACACCTGGTTAGGGCGGCAGGTAACCTACACCTGGTTAGGGCGGCAGGTAACCTACACCTGGTTAGGGCGGCAGGTAACCTACACCTGGTTACCTGCCTGGTTACCTGCCTGGTTACCTGCCAGGTGTAGGTTACCTGCCGCCCCAACCAGGTAACCTACACCTGGTTGGGGCGGCAGGTAACCTACACCTGGTTGGGGCGGCAGGTAACCTACACCTGGTTGGGGCGGCAGGTAACCTACACCTGGTTGGGGCGGCAGGTAACCTACACCTGGTTGGGGCGGCAGGTAACCTACACCTGGTTAGGGCGGCAGGTAACCTACACCTGGTTGGGGCGGCAGGTAACCTACACCTGGTTAGGGCGGCAGGTAACCTACACCTGGTTGGGGCGGCAGGTAACCTAGTTACCTAGTGGTTAGAGCGTTGGACTAGTAATAATAATATATGCCATTTAGCAGACGCTTTTATCCAAAGCGACTTACAGTCATGTGTGCATACATTCTACGTATGGGTGGTCCCGGGGATCGAACCCACTACCCTGGCGTTACAAGCACGGGGCGGCAGGTAACCTACACCTGGTTGGGGCGGCAGGTAACCTACACCTGGTTGGGGCGGCAGGTAACCTACACCTGGTTGGGGCGGCAGGTAACCTACACCTGGTTGGGGCGGCAGGTAACCTACACCTGGTTGGGGCGGCAGGTAACCTACACCTGGTTGGGGCGGCAGGTAACCTACACCTGGTTAGGGCGGCAGGTAACCTACACCTGGTTGGGGCGGCAGGTAACCTAGTTACCTAGTGGTTAGAGCGTTGGACTAGTAATAATAATAATATATGCCATTTAGCAGACGCTTTTATCCAAAGCGACTTACAGTCATGTGTGCATACATTCTACGTATGGGTGGTCCCGGGGATCGAACCCACTACCCTGGCGTTACAAGCACCATGCTCTACCAACTGAGCTACAGAAGGCACACAGCTACAGAAGGCACACAGCTACAGAAGGCACACAGCTACAGAAGGCACACCGCTACAGAAGGCACACCGCTACAGAAGGCACACAGCTACAGAAGGCACACAGCTACAGAAGGCACACAGCTACAGAAGGCACACAGCTACAGAAGGCACACCGCTACAGAAGGCACACCGCTACAGAAGGCACACCGCTACAGAAGGCACACCGCTACAGAAGGCACACCGCTACAGAAGGCACACCGCTACAGAAGGCACACAGCTACAGAAGGCACACAGCTACAGAAGGCACACAGCTACAGAAGGCACACAGCTACAGAAGGCACACAGCTACAGAAGGCACACCGCTACAGAAGGCACACCGCTACAGAAGGCACACCGCTACAGAAGGCACACCGCTACAGAAGGCACACCGCTACAGAAGGCACACAGCTACAGAAGGCACACAGCTACAGAAGGCACACAGCTACAGAAGGCACACAGCTACAGAAGGCACACCGAAAGGTTGCTAGATCAAATCCCCGAGCGGACAAGGTACAAATCTGTCGTTCTGCCCCTGAACAGGCAGTTAAACCCACTGTTCCTCGGCAGTCATTGTATATTAGAATGTGTTTTTAACTGACTTGCCAAGTTAAATATAAGATACAATATAAATGGTGGGTTTAACAAAACATTAAGAACACCTTCTCTGTCCATGACACAGACTGACCAGGTAAATCCAGGTGAAAGCTATGATCCCTTATAGGTGTCACCTGTTAAACCCTTGCCCCTCCCCTCCCTCCCCTCCCACCCTACCTCCCTACCTCTGTCCTGCTTTATTAAAAGGCTTTCATACTCAATCTCAAAAGTCAATATACACTGAGTATACAAAACATTAACAACACCTGCTCTTTCCATGACAGACTGACCAGGTGAATCCAGGTGAAAGATATGATCCCTTATTCATGTCACTTTGTTAAATCCACTTCAATTACTGTAGAAGAAGAAGGGGAGGAGACCTGGTTAAAGATGAAGGGGAGGAGACCAGGTTAAAGATGAAGGGGTGGAGACCAGGTTAAAGATGAAGGGGAGGAGACCAGGTTAAAGATGAAGAGGAGGAGACCAGGTTAAAGATGAAGGGGAGGAGACCTGGTTAAAGATGAAGGGGAGGAGACCTGGTTAAAGATGAAGGGGAGGAGACCTGGTTAAAGATGAAGGGGAGGAGACCAGGTTAAAGAAGGATTTGAGGCATAGACTGTGTATGTGTACCATTCAGAGGGTGAATGGGCAAGACACATATATTGAAGTGCCTTTGAACGAGGTTCGGTAGTAGGTGCCAGGTGCACCGGGTTGAGTCAAGAACTGCAACGCTGCTGGGTTTTTCACTCTCCACATTTTCCTGTGTGAATCAAGAATGGTTCACAACCAAAATGTCATCCAGCCAACTAGACAACTGTGGGAAGCATTGGAGTCAACATGGGCCAGTATCCCTGTGGAACGCTTTCTACACCTTGTAGAGTCAACATGGACCAGCATCCCTGTTGGGACGCTTTCTACACCTTGTAGAGTCAACATGGGGCCAGCATCCCTGTGGAACGCTTTAGACACCTTGTAGAGTCAACATGGACCAGCATCCCTGTGGAACGCTTTCAACACCTTGTAGAGTCAACATGGACCAGCATCCCTGTGGAACGCTTTCAACACCTTGTAGAGTCAACATGAGCCAGCATCCCTGTGGAACGCTTTCAACACCTTGTAGAGTCAACATGGACCAGCATCCCTGTGGAACGCTTTCAACACCTTGTAGAGTCAACATGAGCCAGCATCCCTGTGGAACGCTTTCAACACCTTGTAGAGTCAACATGAGCCAGCATCCCTGTGGAACGCTTTCAACACCTTGTAGAATCAACATGGGCCAGCATCCCTGTGGAACGCTTTCAACACCTTGTAGAGTCAACATGGGGCCAGCATCCCTGTGGAACGCTTTAGACACCTTGTAGAGTCAACATGGACCAGCATCCCTGTGGAACGCTTTCAACACCTTGTAGAGTCAACATGGACCAGCATCCCTGTGGAACGCTTTCAACACCTTGTAGAGTCAACATGAGCCAGCATCCCTGTGGAACGCTTTCAATACCTTGTCGAGTCAACATGGGCCAGCATCCCTGTGGAACGCTTTCAACACCTTGTAGAGTCAACATGGGCCAGCATCCCTGTGGAACGCTTTCAACACCTTGTAGAGTCAACATGGACCAGCATCCCTGTGGAACGCTTTCAACACCTTGTAGAGTCAACATGGACCAGCATCCCTGTGGGACGCTTTAGACACCTTGTAGAGTCAACATGGGCCAGCATCCCTGTGGAACGCTTTCTATACCTTGTAGAGTCAACATGGGGCCAGCATCCCTGTGGAACGCTTTAGACACCTTGTAGAGTCCATGCCTCTGACAAATTGAAGCTGTTCTGAGGGCAAAACTCAAGATTAGGAAGGTGTTTTTAATGTTGTGTACCCTCAGCGTAGATGGTGTTATGTGAATAATAATAATAATAATAATAATAATATATGCCATTTAGCAGACGCTTTTATCCAAAGCGACTTACAGTCATGTGTGCATACATTCTACATATGGGTGGTCCCGGGAATCGAACCCACTACCCTGGCGTTACAAGCTCTACCAACTGAGCTACAGAAGGACCACATATGCAGGGTTAAATATTAGGAAGGTGTTTTTAATGTTGTGAACCCTCAGCGTAGATGGTGTTATGTGAATATGCAGGGTTAAATATTAGGAAGGTGTTTTTAATGTTGTGAACCCTCAGCGTAGATGGTGTTATGTGAATATGCAGGATTAAATATTAGGAAGGTGTTTTTAATGTTGTGAAGGTTAAATTGTGATGTGAATGGTAACATATGTTAGTCTGCTGTGGGGGATTCTCTACCTCTCTCTCTCTACCTGGGTGACTGGCTTCTCTACCTCTACCTCTCTCTCTCTACCTCTACCTCTACCTCTACCTCTACCTCTACCTCTACCTCTACCTCTACCTCTACCTCTCTCTCTCTACCTCTACCTCTACCTCTACCTCTACCTCTACCTCTACCTCTACCTCTACCTCTACCTCTCTCTCTCATACCTGGGTGACTGCCTTCTCTACCTCTCTCTCTCATACCTGGGTGACTGCCTTCTCTACCTCTCTCTCTCTACCTGGGTGACTGCCTTCTCTACCTGGGTGACTGCCTTCTCTACCTCTCTCTCTCTACCTGGGTGACTGCCTTCTCTACCTCTCTCTCTCTACCTGGGTGACTGCCTTCTCTACCTCTCTCTCTCTACCTGGGTGACTGGCTTCTCTACCTCTCTCTCTCTGTCTCTCTCTGTCTCTCTCTCTCTCTCTCTCCCTCTCTCTCTCTCTCTCTCTACCTGGGTGACTGGCTTCTCTACCTCTCTCTCTCTCTGTCTCTCTCTGTCTCTCTCTCTCTCTCTCTCTCTCTCTCTACCTGGGTGACTGGCTTCTCTACCTCTCTGTCTCTACCTGGGTGACTGGCTTCTCTACCTCTCTCTCTCTACCTGGGTGACTGCCTTCTCTACCTCTCTCTCTCTACCTGGGTGACTGGCTTCTCTACCTCTCTCTCTCTACCTGGGTGACTGGCTTCTCTACCTCTCTCTCTCTACCTGGGTGACTGCCTTCTCTACCTCTCTCTCTCTACCTGGGTGACTGGCTTCTCTACCTCTCTCTCTACCTGGGTGACTGCCTTCTCTACCTCTCTCTCTCTACCTGGGTGACTGGCTTCTCTACCTCTCTCTCTCTACCTGGGTGACTGGCTTCTCTACCTCTCTCTCTCTACCTGGGTGACTGCCTTCTCTACCTCTCTCTCTCTACCTGGGTGACTGCCTTCTCTACCTCTCTCTCTCTACCTGGGTGACTGGCTTCTCTACCTCTCTCTCTCTCTACCTGGGTGACTGCCTTCTCTGCCTCTCTCTCTCTCTCTACCTGGGTGACTGCCTTCTCTACCTCTCTCTCTCTACCTGGGTGACTGCCTTCTCTACCTCTCTCTCTCTACCTGGGTGACTGGCTTCTCTACCTCTCTCTCTCTCTACCTGGGTGACTGCCTTCTCTACCTCTCTCTCTCTACCTGGGTGACTGGCTTCTCTACCTCTCTCTCTCTCTACCTGGGTGACTGCCTTCTCTACCTGGGTGACTGGCTTATCTACCTCTCTCTCTCTACCTGAGTGACTGGCTTCTCTACCTCTCTCTCTCTACCTGGGTGACTGGCTTCTCTACCTCTCTCTCTCTACCTGGGTGACTGCCTTCTCTACCTCTCTCTCTCTACCTGGGTGACTGCCTTCTCTACCTCTCTCTCTCTACCTGGGTGACTGGCTTCTCTACCTCTCTCTCTCTCTACCTGGGTGACTGCCTTCTCTACCTCTCTCTCTCTACCTGGGTGACTGGCTTCTCTACCTCTCTCTCTCTCTACCTGGGTTACTGGCTTCTCTACCTCTCTCTCTCTACCTGGGTGACTGGCTTCTCTACCTCTCTCTCTCTACCTGGGTGACTGGCTTCTCTACCTCTCTCTCTACCTGGGTGACTGCCTTCTCTACCTCTCTCTCTCTACCTGGGTGACTGCCTTCTCTACCTCTCTCTCTCTACCTGGGTGACTGCCTTCTCTACCTCTCTCTCTCTACCTGGGTGACTGGCTTCTCTACCTCTCTCTCTCTACCTGGGTGACTGGCTTCTCTACCTCTCTCCATCCCTCTCTCTCTCTCTCTCTCCCTCTGAGATTCTCTGTCTCTCTCCATCCCTCTCTCCCTCTGAGATTCTCTGTCTCTGTGTCATTCTGCTCAAATTGGTCTGACTGACAGGACCATGTTAGGGCCTGAGGAACACACTACCATGTTAGGGCCTGAGGAACACACGACCATGTTAGGGCCTGAGGAACACACGACCATATTAGGGCCTGAGGAACACACGACCATGTTAGGGCCTTAGGAACACACGACCATGTTAGGGCATGAGGAACACACGACCATGTTAGGGCCTGAGGAACACACTACCATGTTAGGGCCTGAGGAACACACGACCATATTAGGGCCTGAGGAACACACAACCATGTTAGGGTCTGAGGAACACACGACCATATTAGGGCCTGAGGAACACACATCCATGTTAGGGCCTGAGGAACACACGACCATATTAGGGTCTGAGGAACACACGACCATATTAGGGCCTGAGGAACACACGACCATGTTAGGGCCTGAGGAACACAACACCATGTTAGGGCCTGAGGAACACACGACCATGTTAGGGCCTGAGGAACACACGACCATGTTAGGGCCTGAGGAACACAACACCATGTTAGGGCCAAGACCACACACCTCTTTAGGATGACTGAATAACGTGTGTGTGTGTGTGTGTGTGTGTGTGTGTGTGTGTGTGTGTGTGTGTGTGTGTGTGTGTGTGTGTGTGTGTGTGTGTGTGTGTGTGTGTGTGTGTGTGTGTGTGTGTGTGTGTGTGTGTGTGTGTGTGTGTGTGTGTGTGTGTGTGTGATGGGAAACAGTGCCCTGTGAGATCGCTCTGCACCTGAGTCCACCACACACCTGTGCAGGCAGCGAAGGGGGGGTGGGGAGTATACCTGGGCTAAACTCATTACTGAAACATTCAGCTTCCCTCCCTCTTTTTCTCTCCCCCCTTTTGTCCCAACGGCATCCCTCAGTTCTATACCATAGTCTGGGGTTATATAGTCTACCCACTAACAGAGAGGTTAACTGTCTGGTATCTGGGGGGGTTATATAGTCTAACCACTAACAGACAGGTTAACTGTCTGGTATCTGGGGGGGTTATATAGTCTAACCACTAACAGAGAGGTTAACTCTCTGGTATCTGGGGGGGGGGGGTTATATAGTCTAACCACTAACAGAGAGGTTAACTGTCTGGTATCTGGGGGGGGGTTATATAGTCTAACCACTAACAGATAGGTTAACTGTCTGGTATCTGGGGGTTATATAGTCTAACCACTAACAGATAGGTTAACTGTCTGGTATCTGGGGGGTTATATAGTCTAACCACTAACAGATAGGTTAACTGTCTGGTATCTGGGGGGTTATATAGTCTAACCACTAACAGATAGGTTAATTGTCTGGTATCTGGGGGGGGGTTATATAGTCTAACCACTAACAGATAGGTTAACTGTCTGGTATCTGGGGGTTATATAGTCTAACCACTAACAGATAGGTTAACTGTCTGGTATCTGGGGGGGGGGGTTATATAGTCTAACCAGTCTGCTGCTATAGGCCAGGACCAGACTTCTCTCTCTCTCTGCTGCTATAGGCCAGGACCAGACTTCTCTCTCTCTCTCTGCTGCTATAGGCCAGGACCAGACTTCTCTCTCTCTATGCTGCTATAGGCCAGGACCAGACTTCTCTCTCTCTCTCTCTCTGCTGCTATAGGACAGGACCAGACTTCTCTCTCTCTATGCTGCTATAGGACAGGACCAGACTTCTCTCTCTCTCTATGCTGCTATAGGACAGGACCAGACTTCTCTCTCTCTCTCTGCTGCTATAGGCCAGGACCAGACTTCTCTCTCTCTCTGCTGCTATAGGACAGGACCAGACTTCTCTCTCTCTATGCTGCTATAGGCCAGGACCAGACTTCTCTCTCTCTCTGCTGCTATAGGCCAGGACCAGACTTCTCTCTCTCTCTCTGCTGCTATAGGCCAGGACCAGACTTCTCTCTCTCTCTGCTGCTATAGGCCAGGACCAGACTTCTCTCTCTCTCTGCTGCTATAGGCCAGGACCAGACTTCTCTCTCTCTCTCTCTCTGCTGCTATAGGCCAGGACCAGACTTCTCTCTCTCTCTGCTGCTATAGGACAGGACCAGACTTCTCTCTCTCTCTCTCAACTGCTATAGGACAGGACCAGACTTCTCTCTCTCTATGCTGCTATAGGACAGGACCAGACTTCTCTCTCTCTATGCTGCTATAGGACAGGACCAGACTTCTCTCTCTCTCTCTCTGCTGCTATAGGACAGGACCAGACTTCTCTCTCTCTATGCTGCTATAGGACAGGACCAGACTTCTCTCTCTCTCTCTCTGCTGCTATAGGACAGGACCAGACTTCTCTCTCTCTCTGCTGCTATAGGCCAGGACCAAACTTCCCTCTCTCTATGCTGCTATAGGACAGGACCAGACTTCTCTCTCTCTCTCTGCTGCTATAGGACAGGACCAGACTTCTCTCTCTCTATGCTGCTATAGGACAGGACCAGACTTCTCTCTCTCTCTCTCTCTGCTGCTATAGGACAGGACCAGACTTCTCTCTCTCTCTGCTGCTATAGGCCAGGACCAAACTTCTCTCTCTCTCTGCTGCTATAGGCCAGGACCAGACTTCTCTCTCTCTCTCTGCTGCTATAGGCCAGGACCAAACTTCTCTCTCTCTCTCTCTGCTGCTATAGGCCAGGACCAGACTTCTCTCTCTCTCTCTCTCTCTGCTGCTATAGGCCAGGACCAGACTTATCTCTCTCTCTGCTGCTATAGGCCAGGACCAGACTTCTCTCTCTCTCTCTGCTGCTATAGGACAGGACCAGACTTCTCTCTCTCTCTCTCTGCTGCTATAGGCCAGGACCAGACTTCTCTCTCTCTCTGCTGCTATAGGCCAGGACCAGACTTCTCTCTCTCTCTCTGCTGCTATAGGACAGGACCAGACTTCTCTCTCTCTCTGCTGCTATAGGCCAGGACCAGACTTCTCTCTCTCTGCTGCTATAGGCCAGGACCAGACTTCTCTCTCTCTCTCTGCTGCTATAGGCCAGGACCAGACTTCTCTCTCTCTCTCTGCTGCTATAGGCCAGGACCAGACTTCTCTCTCTCTATGCTGCTATAGGCCAGGACCAGACTTCTCTCTCTCTATGCTGCTATAGGACAGGACCAGACTTCTCTCTCTCTCTCTCTGCTGCTATAGGACAGGACCAGACTTCTCTCTCTCTCTGCTGCTATAGGCCAGGACCAAACTTCTCTCTCTCTCTCTGCTGCTATAGGCCAGGACCAGACTTCTCTCTCTCTCTGCTGCTATAGGCCAGGACCAAGCTGATTCACCCTGTTTAAACATCAACACTTCTCTCTCTCTCTCTGCTGCTATAGGCCAGGACCAAGCTGATTCACCCTGTTTAAACATCAACACTTCTCTCTCTCTCTCTGCTGCTATAGGTCAGGACCAGACTTCTCTCTCTCTCTCTCTGCTGCTATAGGTCAGGACCAGACTTCTCTCTCTCTCTCTCTCTGCTGCTATAGGCCAGGACCAGACTTCTCTCTCTCTCTCGCCCTCTCTCCCTCGCTCCCTCCCTCCCTCTCTCCCTCCCTCCCCTTCTCCTTCCCTTACTCCCTGTCCCTCTCTCCCTCTCTCCCTCCCTCCCTCTCTCCCTCCCTCCCCTTCTCCTTCCCTTACTCCCTGTCCCTCTCTCTCTCCCTCCCTCCCTCTCTCCCTCCCTCCCCCTCTCCTTCCCTTACTCCCTGTCCCTCTCTCCCTCCCTCCCTGTCCATGTTGGTGAGCCGAGACTCAGTCAGATGTAAGAACTGTGCCTCTACAACGTGACTGGCTCCGAGAGCACGGAAGGGGAAAGAAGAGAAGACGTAAATTCATTTTGATTTCTCATTAAAGTGTTACTGGATGCACCACAATACACCGACGACCCCTACTGGCGGGACCCGGGACTGCAGCCACCTATCGGCCCGGCTGCTTGCTCTGCGGAATGTAGGACAAAACATATTATCTCTCTCTCTGTTTCTGTCTCTCTCTGTGGTTCCCTCTCTCAATTCAATTCAAGGGCTTTATTGGCATGGGAAACATGTGTTAACATTGCCAAAGCAAGATAATATACAAAAAAATCTCCCTCTCTCTCTCTCCAGCGAGTCAAGTTGTATGTGGGCGTGGGTGACAGATCCTGACACAAGACACACATATAGCATGTTGGGGGCCGTTGGGCAATGCGTACATCTCTCTCTCTCCCCCCAGCGAGTCAAGGTGTTGGGGGCCGTCGGGCAATGCGTACATAGGCGAGTGATGGATCCGGAACCGGATCAAAGTTGACATGAGCTGAACTTTATGCCTATACACTTGCGACATCGTGTTGCTATTTGACCAATTGAAGCTCACTATAGTTTCCATTCACCTTACTGGATTGGCTGTTGATACCTGGCACTGTACCATGTTTTATTAGCACCAACATGCACAGCGGAAAAAGCAACGCGTGGCCATCCGAATTGACCCGTTACTATTATCTCTGCCACGACTGATCAAATAGTTGGGGTTCAATATTCTTTAAAAAAAATTTAAAAAAACAAATCAACAGTATTTTTGTCACTGTCGGTCATTCAGAGCCTGTAGCCTTGCTGGACCACCGAGACACACAAAGGAAGTTCTGAGGCTGAATGGAAAAGCGATGGACAGCAGAAACCCGCAGTGTCGACGAGGAGAGCCAATGAGGGAAGTAAACCCTGTAGCATCTGTCCTCACCGTCTCTTCTCCTCCCCGAAAATCCCACACCTTTCATTCCCACATCGTGTTCTCTCAGCGAAGGGTTCGCGTTGAACAATTCATTCATTTCCCCTCCTGTCTCACGTAAATGCTTGCAACATCCGCACAAACCCTCCAGGAGCTGGAGACAGCGGCGAGATCGAGGGCAGGCAGATACCGAGGGTGTTTGTCTTATTGTGTTGTTACCGGGGCTCCGGTGCGCTGTTTAGTCTTCAGAGAGAGAGAGAGAGAGAGAGAGAGAGAGAGAGATGCTCGCCCTGCGCTCCGCTCACATGATTATGACACGAGTCTGCAACAAGATCACTCTGCTCACACACACACACACACACACACACACACACACACACACACACACACACACACACACACACACACACACACACACACACACACACACACACACACACACACACAGGTACCGAAACGGAACAACGACTCCGTTTATTCCCCCAGTTACAGATGTTGGATCTTAATTTGAGCCAGTTTGCTACAGCAGGAAAGAAATCCTGCAGCAACAGGACATGTGAATTATTATGCGGATTATAATGAATGGATATGTTTGTATGGGGTTGATAAATTTTTTTCTTTAGGGCAAATCAAGTCTGAATTTTCAAAGTGGAAATTACTAACTTCAGAAGCCGTTTTAAAAGGAAAATAAACTACACGTTTTGCTGTGAAGGGATATTTTCAGTAAGAAAATTGTGATCAAATTACAATCCTACATCTGTGTTGAGTTGTTCTTAAAACCACAACTAGATATTTAGCAGGGGGGTAGAGGGGGTTATATTGGGGTGGTAGGGTGATATGTAGGGGGTTATATTGGGGTGGTAGGGTGATATGTAGAGGGGGTAGAGGGGGGTTATATTGGGGTGGTAGGGTGATATGTAGAGGGGGTTATATTGGGGTGGTAGGGTGATATGTAGAGGGGGTTATATTGGGGTGGTAGGGTGATATGTAGAGGGGGTAGAGGGGGTTATATTGGGGTGGTAGGGTGATATGTAGAGGGGGTTATATTGGGGTGGTAGGGGGATATGTGGAGGGGGTTATATTGGGGTGGCAGGGTGATATGTAGAGGGGGTTATATTGGGGTGGTAGGGTGATATGTAGAGGGGTTATATTGGGGTGGTAGGGTGATATGTAGAGGGGTTATATTGGGGTGGTAGGATGATATGTAGAGGGGTAGAGGGGGTTATATTGGGGTAGTAGGGTGATATGTAGAGGGGGTTATATTGGGGTAGTAGGGTGATATGTAGAGGGGGTAGAGGGGTTATATTGGGGTAGTAGGGTGATATGTAGAGGGGGTTATATTGGGGTGGTAGGGTGATAGAGGGGTTATATTGGGGTGGTAGGGTGATATGTAGAGGGGTTATATTGGTGTGGTAGGGTGATATGTAGAGGGGTTATATTGGGGTGGTAGGATGATATGTGTAGGGGTTATATTGGCATGGTAGGGTGATATGTAGAGGGGGTTATATTGGCGTGGTAGGGTGATATGTGGAGGGGTTATATTGGGGTGGTAGGGTGATATGTAGAGGGGGTTATATTGGGGTGGTAGGATGATATGTAGAGGGGGTAGAGGGGTTATATTGGGGTGGTAGGGTGATATGTAGAGGGGTTATATTGGGGTGGTAGGGTGATATGTAGAGGGGGTTATATTGGGGTGGTAGAGTGATATGTAGAGGGGGTTATATTGGGGTGGTAGGGTGATATGTAGAGGGGGTTATATTGGGGTGGTAGGGTGATATGTAGTGGGGGTAGAGGGGTTATATTGGGGTGGTAGGGTGATATGTAGAGGGGTTATATTGGGGTGGTAGGGTGATATGTAGAGGGGTTATATTGGGGTGGTAGGGTGATATGTAGAGGGGGTTATATTGGGGTGGTAGGATGATATGTAGAGGGGGTTATATTGGGGTGGTAGGGTGATATGTAGAGGGGGTTATATTGGGGTGGTAGGGTGATATGTAGAGGGGTTATATTGGGGTGGTAGGGTGATATGTAGAGGGGTTATATTGGGGTGGTAGGGTGATATGTAGCAGGATAGGGGAGAGAAGGGGTTATAGGTTGATATGTAACCTAACCAGGACAACGGTGGTTGTGGGTAATGGTACCTCTGTGCACCCATGGTAACCTACAGGCTGGGGGTTTAGTTCTGAAGCACAGTTGATCACAATGAAATCAAACCCAAAGACAAAAAGAGCTGAGCTTTCCCTCATATCCTACAACACACACACACACACACACACACACACACACACACACACACACACACACACACACACACACACACACACACACACACACACACACACACACACACACACACACACACACAGCCTAGTGCTCGCTGCACTTTGGAGAGTCAAGGCACGGTAAGGCTATGCGTAAAACGGGGCAGCCTATCGCTACCGTTGAAAAACCCAACAGTAATGTCGATAATGAAAACATGAATAGACAAGAGAGAGACAGACCGGGGGGGAACCTGCAGGGGGACATGGACACTGACAGAAAGACATATTACACATTGGACATACTTACAGCCTCTCCCTTTCATAGAGCTTCAGAACAGCGGGGTGATGAGGTGACATTACAATAGCCCAGCCGGTCCCCCCCCCGCGTCCTCTGGAACTCAAACCAAATGAAGACAAGCCGTTTATTCCTTCCTTCCCGAGGTATAGAATATTAATCCCGTTGTTAACTCCACACACACCGCTGAGAAAGAGCAGCACAATCACTGTAATCCAACAGGGCTCATCGTGTACCGTGTTCCTTGGTCCGCCGCGGTACAAATATCCCAGTCCAACATCTTCCAGTCGAACGTAAGTCCCTTTTCCACACACACCCCTTGTCTTCTCCTTCTCCCGTGGTCTTCTTTTCTCGTCCTATCCCAGCTGCGAGCAGCGTGCCGAGCTGCCCTGCACGCAACGCACACGGGTGGACTGACTACAACGTGTTTGTGTGCGTGAGTACGTGCGTGCGTGTGAGTGAGTGCGCTCTGCAGAAGAGGGACTGGCTGCTGGAAGGATGGACGGACCGACTGGTGCCTGCGCTGCTCGCTGGGCTGGCTCCCACCCCACTGGCCACAAACGTCTAGTTTTGATTTACATGTGGTTGAGCTGTCAAACTAATTCGACGTGAAATCAACAAGAAATGTCATTGGATTTGGGAGAAAGAAGAAAAAAAAATGAAATGTCCTTTTTGTGTTGATGACTTTTTTTTTTACAAATTCAATTAGTTTTCCACGTTGATTCAACATCATCACAGTGATGTTGTTGTTGTTGTTGTTGTTGTTGTTGTTGTTGTTGTTGGTTAGAATGACGTGAGAAACAACGTTGATTCAACATCATCACAGTGATGTTGTTGTTGTTGTTGTTGTTGGTTAGAATGACGTGAGAAACAACGTTGATTCAACATCATCACAGTGATGTTGTTGTTGTTGTTGTTGGTTAGAATGACGTGAGAAACAACGTTGATTCAACATCATCACAGTGATGTTGTTGTTGTTGTTGTTGGTTAGAATGACGTGAGAAACAACATTGATTCAACATCATCACAGTGATGTTGTTGTTGTTGTTGTTGTTGTTGTTGTTGTTGTTGGTTAGAATGACGTGAGAAACAACGTTGATTCAACCTGTTTTTTTTGTTGTTGTTGCCCGGTGGATCTACTCGGTTCTAGTTCCTTCAGAACCGAGACGACTTCCGTCACACAAACACCCTGCTGAACTCCGGGTTTCGGCGCAATGAACTAGATAACGCAACGCAGGCGGCGTCAACTTCTATCACCGGAAGACGATCCTTAGAACGTTTTTATTATAATAAAGGACGATACATTTTTTTCAGATCTTGTAACGAACCACTGCTTTTATGTCATATTTTTTTTTTGTTTGTTTTGTGATTGGCTGACATAAAGGTGTTTTTGTTTTGTGATTGGCTGACACAAAGGTGTTTTTGTTTTGTGATTGGCTGACACAAAGGTGAAATAAAATAATGCACCAGAATAGCCTAATTCTTCACCTTTTTTTTCTGTCGTCGTTTTCTTCTAATCTCTCCGTTTTCTATCCTTCTATATATCAGGATGTGGATGTGGAGTCTGTCGGCCAGGGGGTGCCTCTCAGTGACGTAGAATAGCTGTCATTTAAATTCCACATGCCGCCTGCCGTCAAAAGCACCCCCAACCCCCCTCCCTTTCTCTCTGCAGAACTCTTGTATGGAGTCTGCTACAGCACTCTGGAGAAAGAAGAGAGAGATGCAGCGAGATGGAGAGATGGAGAGAGAGAGAGGGGGACAGAGGGAGAGAGAGAGAGAGAGAGAGGGAGAGAGGGAAACAGAGGTGGAGAGAGATGCAGTGAGATGGAGAGAGGGAGAGAGATGCAGCGAGATGGAGAGAGAGGGAGAGAGAGGGGGAGAGGGAAACAGAGGTGGAGAGAGATGCAGTGAGATGGAGAGAGAGAGAGAGAGAGGGAGAGAGAGGGGGAGAGAGGGAAACAGAGGTGGAGAGAGATGCAGCGAGATGGAGAGAGAGGGAGAGAGAGAGGGAGAGAGAGGGAGAGAGAGGGGGGAGAGAGGGAGAGAGGGAAACAGAGGTGGAGAGAGATGCAGCGAGATGGAGAGAGAGGGAGAGAAAGAGATGGAGAAAGAGAGAGAGGGAAACAGAGGGGGAGAGAGATGCAGTGAGGGATGAAATACCCAGCAGCCTGTCCGTGTGCTGCAGCGGTCTAGAGCCGTTATTACAGACCTGGGTTCCTTCCCGGACCACAACCCTGCCGCGAGTCCCATAAGACTGCGTACAACTGGCCCAGCGTCGTCCGACTTTAGTTTGACTGGTGGGGGCTTTACTTGGTTCATTGTACTCTAGCGACTCCTTGTGGCGGGCCGGGTGCCTGCAGGCTGACCCCAGTAGTCAGTTGAAACAGACATTGGTCTTCATCAACGTTATTAACTATTAATGATATTTCAAAACCATGTATTCATGGAACAATTATTTTCTCATATCCAACGTTCTGACTCCAAAGCGTGGACCGCAGGGAGCCTATAGAACTCCTACAGTATTACCCAGCGTAGCCTATAGCACTCCTACAGTATTACCCAGCGTAGCCTACTCCTACAGTATTACCCAGCGTAGCCTATAGCACTCCTAGTATTACCCAGCGTAGCCTATAGAACTCCTACAGTATTACCCAGCGTAGCCTATAGCACTCCTACAGTATTACCCAGCGTAGCCTATAGCACTCCTACAGTATTACCCGTAGCCTATAGCACTCCTACAGTATTACCCAGCCTATAGAACTCCTACAGTATTACCCAGCGTAGCCTATAGAACTCCTACAGTATTACCCAGCGTAGCCTATAGCACTCCTACAGTATTACCCAGCGTAGCCTATAGCACTCCTACAGTATTACCCAGCGTAGCCTATAGCACTCCTACAGTATTACCCAGCGTAGCCTATAGAACTCCTACAGTATTACCCAGCGTAGCCTATAGCACTCCTACAGTATTACCCAGCGTAGCCTATAGCCCTCCAGTATTACAGTATTAGCCCTACCCAGCGTAGCCTACGCACTCCTACAGTATTACCCAGCGTAGCCTATAGCACTCCTACAGTATTACCCAGCGTAGCCTATAGCACTCCTACAGTATTACCCAGCGTAGCCTATAGCACTCCTACAGTATTACCCAGCGTAGCCTATAGCACTCCTACAGTATTACCCAGCGTAGCCTACAGCACTCCTACAGTATTACCCAGCGTAGCCTATAGCACTCCTACAGTATTACCCAGCGTAGCCTATAGCACTCCTACAGTATTACCCAGCGTAGCCTATAGCCCTCCTACAGTATTACCCAGCGTAGCCTATAGCTCCTACAGTATTACCCAGCGTAGCCTATAGCACTCCTACAGTATTACCCAGCGTAGCCTATAGCGTCCTACAGTATTACCCAGCGTTACGCTCCTACAGTATTACCCAGCGTAGCCTATAGCGCTCCTACAGTATTACCCAGCGTAGCCTATAGCACTCCTACAGCGTAGCCTATAGCGCTCCTACAGTATTACCCAGCGTAGCCTAGCGCTCCTACAGTATTACCCAGCGTAGCCTATAGAACTCCTACAGTATTACCCAGCGTAGCCAGCGTCCTACAGCCCAGCGTAGCCTAGAACTCCTACAGTATTACCCAGCGTAGCCTATAGCACTAGCACTCCTATAGCAGTATTACCCAGCGTAGCCTATAGCACTCCTACAGTATTACCCAGCGTAGCCTATAGCGCTCCTACAGTATTAGCCAGTCCCTCCTACAGTATTACCCAGCGTAGCCTATAGCACTCCTACAGTATTACCCAGCGTAGCCTATAGCACTCCTACAGTATTACCCAGCGTAGCCTATAGCACTCCTACAGTATTACCCAGCAGCCTCACTCCTACAGTATTACCCAGCGTAGCCTATAGCACTCCTACAGTATTACCCAGCGTAGCCTATAGCACTCCTACAGTATTACCCAGCGTAGCCTATAGCACTCCTACAGTATTACCCAGCGTAGCCTATAGCACTTACCCAGCGTAGCCTATAGCACTCCTACAGTATTACCCAGCGTAGCCTATAGCACTCCTACAGTATTACCCAGCGTAGCCTATAGACCCTAGGTATTACCCAGACCAGGAGACATAGGCCAGTAAATTGTTACCTACCTAAAGATCAGTAGACCTATGGTGCGGCTGGATTTCGGGTGGATTAAGGACGCGTGACTTCACCTCTCCCCGAACCCGTTGGGGGGAGTCGCAGAGATGAGACAAGATCTAATAAATAAAAACCCAGCAGCGTTGCAGTTCTTTACACCAGTGTGCCTGGCACCTACTACCATATCCAGTTCAAAGGCACTTCAATATTTTGTCTTGTCCATTCATACTCCGAATGGCACAGATATGCACACCATGTCTCAATTGTCTCGAGG
>NW_025746193.1:0-42500 GCF_021184085.1 Oncorhynchus gorbuscha | reverse complement strand
AGACACTGGTCTATACCGTATCAGGTAGAGATGGTTCCAGGTTGGAGTCGGGAGGACCAGACACTGGTCTATACCGTATCAGGTAGAGATGGTTCCAGGTTGGAGGACCAGACACTGGTCTATACCATATCAGGTAGAGATGGTTCCAGGTTGGAGTCGGGAGGACCAGACATTGGTCTATACCGTATCAGGTAGAGATGGTTCCAGGTTGGAGGACCAGACACTGGTCTGTACCGTATCAGGTAGAGATGGCTCCAGGTTGGAGGACCATACACTGGTCTATACCGTATCAGGTAGAGATGGTTCCAGGTTGGAGGACCAGACACTGGTCTATACCGTATCAGGTAGAGATGGTTCCAGGTTGGAGTCGGGAGGACCAGACACTGGTCTATACCGTATCAGGTAGAGATGGTTACAGGTTGGAGTCGGGAGGACCAGACACTGGTCTATACCGTATCAGGTAGAGATGGTTCCAGGTTGAGTCGGGAGGACCAGACACTGGTCTATACCGTATCAGGTAGAGATGGTTCCAGGTTGGAGGACCAGACACTGGTCTATACCGTATCAGGTAGAGATGGTTCCAGGTTGGAGGACCAGACACTGGTCTATACCGTATCAGGTAGAGATGGTTCCAGGTTGGAGTCGGAAGGACCAGACACTGGTCTATACCGTATCAGGTAGAGATGGTTCCAGGTTGGAGGACCAGACACTGGTCTGTACCGTATCAGGTAGAGATGGCTCCAGGTTGGAGTCGGGAGGACCAGACACTGGTCTATACCGTATCAGGTAGAGATGGTTCCAGGTTGGAGTCGGGAGGACCAGACACTGGTCTATACCATATCAGGTAGAGATGGTTCCAGGTTGGAGTCGGGAGGACCAGACACTGGTCTATACCATATCAGGTAGAGATGGTTCCAGGTTGGAGTCGGGAGGACCAGACACTGGTCTATACCGTATCAGGTAGAGATGGTTCCAGGTTGGAGTCGGGAGGACCAGACACTGGTCTATACCGTATCAGGTAGAGATGGTTCCAGGTTGGAGTCGAGGACCAGACACTGGTCTGTACCGTATCAGGTAGAGATGGCTCCAGGTTGGAGTCGGGAGGACCAGACACTGGTCTATACCGTATCAGGTAGAGATGGTTCCAGGTTGGAGTCGGGAGGACCAGACATTGGTCTATACCGTATCAGGTAGAGATGGTTCCAGGTTGGAGGACCAGACACTGGTCTGTACCGTATCAGGTAGAGATGGCTCCAGGTTGGAGGACCATACACTGGTCTATACCGTATCAGGTAGAGATGGTTCCAGGTTGGAGGACCAGACACTGGTCTATACCGTATCAGGTAGAGATGGTTCCAGGTTGGAGTCGGGAGGACCAGACACTGGTCTATACCGTATCAGGTAGAGATGGTTCCCGGGAGGACCAGACACTGGTCCATACCATATCAGGTAGAGATGGTTCCAGGTTGGAGGACCAGACACTGGTCTATACCGTATCAGGTAGAGATGGTTCCAGGTTGGAGGACCAGACACTGGTCTATACCGTATCAGGTAGAGATGGTTCCAGGTTGGAGGACCAGACACTGGTCTATACCGTATCAGGTAGAGATGGTTCCAGGTTGGAGTCGGGAGGACCAGACATTGGTCTATACCGTATCAGGTAGAGATGGTTCCAGGTTGGAGGACCAGACACTGGTCTATACCGTATCAGGTAGAGATGGTTCCAGGTTGGAGTCGGAAGGACCAGACACTGGTCTATACCGTATCAGGTAGAGATGGTTCCAGGTTGGAGGACCAGACACTGGTCTGTACCGTATCAGGTAGAGATGGTTCCAGGTTGGAGGACCAGACCCTGGTCTATACCGTATCAGGTAGAGATGGTTCCAGGTTGGAGTCGGGAGGACCAGACACTGGTCTATACCGTATCAGGTAGAGATGGTTCCAGGTTGGAGTCGGGAGGACCAGACACTGGTCTATACCGTATCAGGTAGAGGACCAGACACTGGTCTATACCGTATCAGGTAGAGATGGTTCCAGGTTGGAGGACCAGACTGGTCTATACCGTATCAGGTAGACATGTTTCCAGGTTGGAGTCGGAGGACCAGACACTGGTCTATACCGTATCAGGTAGAGATGGTTCCAGGTTGGAGTCAGGAGGACCAGACACTGGTCTATACCGTATCAGGTAGAGATGGTTCCAGGTTGGAGTCAGGAGGACCAGACACTGGTCTATACCGTATCAGGTAGAGATGGTTCCAGGTTGGAGGACCAGACACTGGTCTATACCGTATCAGGTAGAGATGGTTCCAGGTTGGAGTCAGGAGGACCAGACACTGGTCTATACCGTATCAGGTAGAGATGGTTCCAGGTTGGAGGACCAGACACTGGTCTATACCGTATCAGGTAGAGATGGTTCCAGGTTGGAGTCGGGAGGACCAGACACTGGTCTATACCGTATCAGGTAGAGATGGTTCCAGGTTGGAGGACCAGACACTGGTCTATACCGTATCAGGTAGAGATGGTTCCAGGTTGGAGTCGGGAGGACCAGACACTGGTCTATACCGTATCAGGTAGAGATGGTTCCAGGTTGGAGTCGGGAGGACCAGACACTGGTCTATACCGTATCAGGTAGAGATGGTTCCAGGTTGGAGTCGGGAGGACCAGACACTGGTCTATACCGTATCAGGTAGAGATGGTTCCAGGTTGGAGGACCAGACACTGGTCTATACCGTATCAGGTAGAGATGGTTCCAGGTTGGAGTCGGGAGGACCAGACACTGGTCTATACCGTATCAGGTAGAGATGGTTCCAGGTTGGAGTCGGGAGGACCAGACACTGGTCTATACCGTATCAGGGAGAGGACCAGACACTGGTCTATACCGTATCAGGTAGAGATGGTTCCAGGTTGGAGGACCAGACTGGTCTATACCGTATCAGGTAGACATGTTTCCAGGTTGGAGTCGGGAGGACCAGACACTGGTCTATACCGTATCAGGTAGAGATGGTTTCAGGTTGGAGTCAGGAGGACCAGACACTGGTCTATACCGTATCAGGTAGAGATGGTTCCAGGTTGGAGTCAGGAGGACCAGACACTGGTCTATACCGTATCAGGTAGAGATGGTTCCAGGTTGGAGGACCAGACACTGGTCTATACCGTATCAGGTAGAGATGGTTCCAGGTTGGAGTCAGGAGGACCAGACACTGGTCTATACCGTATCAGGTAGAGATGGTTCCAGGTTGGAGTCGGGAGGACCAGACACTGGTCTATACCATATCAGGTAGAGATAGTTCCAGGTTGGAGTCGGGAGGACCAGACACTGGTCTATACGGTATCAGGTAGAGATGGTTCCAGGTTGGAGTCGGGAGGACCAGACACTGGTCTATACCGTATCAGGTAGAGATGGTTCCAGGTTGGAGTCGGGAGGACCAGACACTGGTCTATACCGTATCAGGTAGAGATGGTTCCAGGTTGGAGTCGTGAGGACCAGACACTGGTCTGTACCGTATCAGGTAGAGATGGCTCCAGGTTGGAGTCGGGAGGACCAGACACTGGTCTATACCGTATCAGGTAGAGATGGTTCCAGGTTGGAGTCGGGAGGACCAGACACTGGTCTGTACCGTATCAGGTAGAGATGGTTCCAGGTTGGAGTCGGGAGGACCAGACACTGGTCTGTACTGTATCAGGTAGAGATGGTTCCAGGTTGGAGTCAGGAGGACCAGACACTGGTCTTTACCGTATCAGGTAGAGATGGTTCCAGGTTGGAGTCGGGAGGACCAGACACTGGTCTGTACCGTATCAGGTAGAGATGGTTCCAGGTTGGAGGACCAGACACTGGTCTATACCGTATCAGGTAGAGATGGTTCCAGGTTGGAGTCGGGAGGACCAGACACTGGTCTATACCGTATCAGGTAGAGATGGTTCCAGGTTGGAGTCGGGAGGACCAGACACTGGCCTGTACCATATCAGGTAGAGATGGTTCCAGGTTGGAGGACCAGACACTGGTCTCTACCGTATCAGGTAGAGATGGTTCCAAGTTGGAGTCGGGAGGACCAGACACTGGTCTATACCGTATCAGGTAGAGATGGTTCCAGGTTGGAGTCGGGAGGACCAGACACTGGTCTATACCGTATCAGGTAGAGATGGTTCCAGGTTGGAGTCGGGAGGACCAGACACTGGTCTATACCGTATCAGGTAGAGATGGTTCCAGGTTGGAGTCGGGAGGACCAGACACTGGTCTATATACAATGAAAACTGTTGACACAACAGATACTGTCTGCTATGAATTATTGGTATCTTTTCATACTAATCTTAACCTTGTGACCCATTCTATATATCCGTTGTTTCGTCATGTTGGGTGAAACAGGGTGTATCTTGGCTATAAAAACAGGGTGTATCTTGGCTCTAAAAACAGGGTGTATCTTGGCTATAAAAACAGGGTGTATCTTGGCTCTAAAAACAGGGTGTATCTTGGCTATAAAAACAGGGTGTATCTTGGCTATAAAAGCAGGGTGTATCTTGGCTATTAAAACAGGGTGTATCTTGGCTATTAAAACAGAGTGTATCTTGGCTATAAAAACAGAGTGTATCTTGGCTATTAAAACAGGGTGTATCTTGGCTATTAAAACAGGGTGTATCTTGGCTATAAAAACAGGCTGTATCTTGGCTATAAAAACAGAGTGTATCTTGGCTACAAAAACAGGGTGTATCTTGGCTATAAAAACAGGGTGTATCTTGGCTATAAAAACAGGGTGTATCTTGGCTATAAAAACAGGGTGTATCTTGGCTATAAAAACAGGGTGTATCTTGGCTATAAAAACAGGATGTATCTTGGCTATAAAAACAGGGTGTATCTTTGCTATAAAAACAGGGTGTATCTTGGCTATAAAAACAGGTTGTATCTTGGCTATAAAAACAGGGTGTATCTTGGCTATAAAAACAGGGTGTATCTTGGCTATAAAAACAGGGTGTATCCTGGCTATAAAAACAGGGTGTATCTTGGCTATAAAAACAGGGTGTATCTTGGCTATAAAAACAGGGTGTATCTTGGCTATAAAAACAGGGTGTATCTTGGCTATAAAAACAGGGTGTATCCTGGCTATAAAAACAGGGTGTATCTTGGCTATAAAAACAGGGTGTATCTTGGCTATGAAAACAGGGTGTATCTCGGCTATAAAAACAGGGTGTATCTTGGCTATTAAAACAGGGTGTATCTTGGCTATAAAAACAGGGTGTATCTTGGCTATAAAAACAGGGTGTATCTTGGCTATAAAAACAGGGTGTATCTTGGCTATAAAAACAGGGTGTATCTTGGCTATAAAACAGGGTGTATCTTGGCTATTAAAACAGGGTGTATCTTGGCTATAAAAACAGGGTGTATCTTGGCTATAAAAAAAAACTTTGTTCTTTTGTCTCGGGGCTCTCAACGAATGATGTGAGAGCGAATCGTCGACCAGCCACAACCAGCCATCGTTATTGTAGAGCACTCAATCGATTCACTTTATTTTTGCGGGTGCGTTGTATAGACCTGCTCCGTTATTATTAAGTGATTAAAGATTAAGTTTAAGTATAACTCTGACTTGTGTGATAAGTTTGTCTCTACTCATTTGACAATAAAGAAAAATCACCCACCACCACTTTCTGAAGGTAGTGGAGGTAATGGGGCTATTTGTCCTTTCTGTTTCTCCAACAGAGACGAGACCTTTCTGGGGGCATTACATGCATTCTGGCAGCAGGGCAGTAAATCCAGGACTGTAGTAAATCCAGGACTGTAGTAAATCCAGGACTGTAGTAAATCCAGGAGGGTAGTAAATCCAGGAGGGTAATAAATCCTGGACTGTAGTAAATCCAGGACTGTAATAAATCCAGGACTGTAGTAAATCCAGGACTGTAGTAAATCCAGGACTGTAATAAATCCAGGACTGTAGTAAATCCAGGAGGGTAGTAAATCCAGGAGGGTAATAAATCCAGGAGGGTAGTAAATCCAGGAGGGTAGTAAATCCAGGAGGGTAGTAAATCCAGGACTGTGGTAAATCCAGGACTGTAGTAAATCCAGGAGGGTAGTAAATCCAGGAGGGTAATAAATCCAGGACTGTAGTAAATCCAGGACTGTAGTAAATCCTGGACTGTAGTAAATCCAGGACTGTAATAAATCCAGGACTGTAGTAAATCCAGTAGGGTAGTAAATCCAGGACTGTAGTAAATCCTGGACTGTAGTAAATCCAGGACTGTAGTAAATCCAGGACTGTAGTAAATCCAGGAGGGTAATAAATCCAGGACTGTAATAAATCCAGGACTGTAATAAATCCAGGACTGTAATAAATCCAGGAGGGTAGTAAATCCTGGACTGTAGTAAATCCAGGACTGTAGTAAATCCAGGACTGTAGTAAATCCAGGAGGGTAGTAAATCCAGGAGGGTATTAAATCCAGGAATGTAATAAATCCAGGACTGTAATAAATCCAGGACTGTAGTAAATCCAGGACTGTAGTAAATCCAGGAGGGTAGTAAATCCAGGACTGTAGTAAATCCAGGACTGTAGTAAATCCAGAACTGTAGTAAATCCAGGAGGGTAATAAATCCAGGACTGTAATAAATCCAGGACTGTAGTAAATCCAGGACTGTAGTAAATCCAGGAGGGTAATAAATCCAGGACTGTAATAAATCCAGGACTGTAATAAATCCAGGACTGTAGATAAATCCAGGACTGTAGTAAATCCAGGAGGGTAGTAAATACAGGGGGGTAATACATGTTATGAATCATCTTCAATTGCAGTAGTTTACTAAATGTCTTCGGTTGTAGGAGCAGATGTGAACATTTGTACATATCTGTGACAAATGGTTCTCCTCGGTTTCTTCATTCAGATCACGCTCTCATTTCTAACTTATTAGGTTCTGAACTATCAGGTACACTTTCAATCAAACATTGATATAACTTGGTAATTATTTTTGGGGTTTAGCAGCTGTTGTCAGTATTCTTTCTGTGCGAGATGCCTTTGGTGCTAGATGCATATGGTGCTAGATGCATATGGTGCTAGATGCCTTTGGTAAATCTAGCCTTTGGTGCCAGATGCCTTTGGTGCCAGATGCCTTTGGTGCTAGATGCCTTTGGTGCTAGATGCATATGGTGCTAGATGCATATGGTGCTAGATGCCTTTGGTAAATCTAGCCTTTGGTGCCAGATGCCTTTGGTGCCAGACGCCTTTGGTGCTAGATGCCTTTGGTGCTAGATGCCTTTGGTGCTAGATGCATATGGTGCTAGATGTCTTTGGTAAATCTAGCCTTTGGTGCCAGATGCCTTTGGTGCCAGATGCCTTTGGTGCTAGATGCCTTTGGTGCTAGATGCCTTTGGTGCTAGATGCCTTTGGTGCCAGATGCCTTTGGTGCTAGATACCTTTGGTGCTAGATGCCTTTGGTGCTAGATGCCTTTGGTAAATCTAGCCTTTGGTGCCAGATGCCTTTGGTGCTAGATGCCTTTGGTTCTAGATGCCTTTGGTGCTAGATGCCTTTGGTGCTAGATGCCTTTGGTGCCAGATGCCTTTGGTGCTAGATGCCTTTGGTGCTAGATGCCTTTGGTTCTAGATGCATTTGGTGCTAGATGCCTTTGGTGCTAGATGCCTTTGGTGCCAGATGCCTTTGGTGCTAGATGCCTTTGGTGCTAGATGCCTTTGGTGCTAGGTGCCTTTGGTGCTAGATGCCTTTGGTGCTAGATGCCTTTGGTGCTAGATGCCTTTGGTGCTAGGTGCCTTTGGTGCTAGATGCCTTTGGTGCCAGATGCCTTTGGTGCCAGATGCCTTTGGTGCCAGATACCTTTGGTGCCAGATGCCCTTGGTGCTAGATAGATGCCTTTGGTGCTAGATAGATGTCTTTGGTGCCAGATGCCTTTGGTGCTAGATGCCTTTGGTGCTAGATGCCTTTGGTGCTAGATGTCTTTGGTGCTAGATGCCTTTGGTGCCAGATGCCTTTGGTGCCAGATGTATTTGGTGCCAGATGTATTTGGTGCTAGATGCCTTTGGTGCTAGATGCCTTTGGTTCATTCATATTTCTGAGTTGTAAGAATTTAAAGAAATTGGCCTTAAAATAATCGAAATCTTTCCTGTAAATGATTGGATGACAGCAGACAGCCGTCATAGTACACATGCTCCAGATCTGTGATGTCACTTCGGAACCAGGATTTAAAGGTGTTTCCATTAAACGCTGGAAGATGAGGTGGGGTTATTCCAGATAGGACTGCCTGGAGATTAGGTGGGGTTATTCCAGATAGGGCTGCCGGGAGATTAGGTGGGGTTATTCCAGATAGGACTGCCTGGAGATTAGGTGGGGTTATTCCAGATAGGACTGCCTGGAGATTAGGTGGGGTTATTCCAGATAGGGCTGCCTGGAGATTAGGTGGGGTTATTCCAGATCGGGTTGCCTGGAGATTAGGTGAGGTTATTCCAGATAGGTCTGCCTGGAGATTAGGTGGGGTTATTCCAGATAGGGCTGCCTGGAGATTAGGTGGGGTTATTCCAGATAGAGATGCCGGGAGATTAGGTGGGGTTATTCCAGATAAGCCTGCCTGGAGATTAGGTGGGGTTATTCCAGATAGGAATGCCTGGAGATTAGGGGGGGTTATTCTAGATAGGATTGCCTGGAGATTAGGTGGGGTTATTCCAGATAGGACTGCCTGGAGATTAGGTGGGGTTATTCCAAATAGGAACGCCTGGAGATTAGGTGGGGTTATTCCAGATAGGTCTGCCTGGAATTTAGGTGGGGTAATTCCAGATAGGACTGCCTGGAGATTAGGTGGGGTTATTCCAGATTGAGGGCCTGGAGATTAGGTGGGGTTATTCCAGATAGGTCTGCCTGGAGATGAGGTGGGGTTATTCCAGATAGAGCTGCCGGGAGATTAGGTGGGTTTATTCCAGATAGGTCTGCCTGGAGATGAGGTGGGGTTATTCCAGATAGGACAGCCTGGAGATGAGGTGGGATTATTCCAGATAGGGCTGCCGGGAGATTAGGTGGGGTTATTCCAGATAGGGCTGCCTGGAGATTAGGTGGGGTTATTCCAGATAGGGCTGCCTGGAATTTAGGTGGGGTAATTCCAGATAGGGCTGCCTGTAGATTAGGTGGGGTTATTCCAGATAGGTCTGCCTGGAGATGAGGTGGGGTTATTCCAGATAGGGCTGCCTGGAGATTAGGTGGGGTTATTCCGGATCGGGATGGCTGGAGATGAGGTGGGGTTATTCCAGATAGGGCTGCCTGGAGATTAGGTGGGGTTATTCCAGATAGGACTGCCTGGAGATTAGGTGGGGTTATTCCAGATAGGGCTGCCTGGAGATTAGGTGGGGTTATTCCAGATAGGACTGCCTGGAGATTAGGTGGGGTTATTCCAGATAGGATTGCCTGGAGATTAGGTGGGGTTATTCCAGATAGGAATACCTGGAGATTAGGTGGGGTTATTCCAGATAGGGGTACCTGGAGATTAGGTGGGGTTATTCCAGATAGGGCTGCCTGGAGATTAGGTGGGGTTATTCCAGATAGGGCTGCCGGGAGATTAGGTGGGGTTATTCCAGATAGGGCTGGCTGGACATTAGGTGGGGTTATTCCAGATATGGCTGCCTGGAGATTAGGTGGGGTTATTCCAGATAGGGCTGCCTGTAGATTAGGTGGGGTTATTCCAGATAGGACTGCCTGGAGATTAGGTGGGGTTATTCCAAATAGGACTGCCTGGAGATTAGGTGGGGATATTCAGTAGTCCACCATACAGGGTGAAGGACTCTGGTCAACAGTAGTCCACCATACAGGGTAAAGGACTCTGGTCAACAGTAGTCCATACAGGGTAAAGGACTCTGGTCAACAGTAGTCCATACAGGGTAAAGGACTCTGGTCAACAGTAGTCCATACAGGGTAAAGGACTCTGGTCAACAGTAGTCCATACAGGGTAAAGGTTGTCATTTGGTAAGCAACCATTCTGTATTTCCAGAGGGTCAACATTACGACAGACGTCTACCAGAGCTGCTGATAGAAACACCAGGCGTATCTGTTCTATATACAATATTTCTACGTTAAACATTGTGGTCTAAGAAACATGGATCCCGCTCACCGCCAAGGCCTAATCCAATCAGCACTCTGCGTTTGTGTCATTAGGTGTTCTGAGATTCTCATTTGACCTTTACATCTCCTCAGAGGATGATGTTATTGCAAGTGACATTCCTTCACACACACACACACACACACACACACACACACACACACACACACACACACACACACACACACACACACACACACACACACACACACACACACGCACGCACGCACGCACCACGCACACACACACACACACACACACACACACACACACACACACACACACACACACACACACACACACACACACACACACACACACACACACGCACGCACCACGCACGCACACACACACACACACACACACACACACACACAGACACATAAACACACACACACACACACGCACGCACCACGCACACACACACACACACACACACACACACACACACACACACACACACATAAACACACACACACACACCACACAGACACACACACAGCCAGGTGACCTGCTGTTCCACACACACTGTGCTCCCTGACATCTCTATTCCATGTCCAGTCTGAATACATAGAACACTGTGTACAGATTCCTCCCTCCCTCACCCTCTTCCTATCTCCCTCCCTCCCTCACCCTCCCAGCTCCCTCCCTCACCCTCCTAGCTCCCTCCCTCACCCTCTTCCTATCTCCCTTCCCTCACTCTCTTCCTATCTCCCTCCCTCACCCTCTTCCTATCTCCTCCCTCCCTCACCCTCTTCCTATCTCCCTCCCTCACCCTCTTCCTATCTCCCTCCCTCACCCTCTTCCTATCTCCCTCCCTCCCTCCCTCACCCTCTTCGTATCTCCCTCCCTCTATCCCTCCCTCTATCCCTCCCTCATCCTCTTCCCCACTTTCTCCATCCTTCCCCTCTCTCTCTACCCTCATCCCTTTCCCTCCCTCAGTAACCCCCCACCCCATCTCTCTCTACCCCACCCCCCATCCCACCCCGTCTCTCTCTACCCCCACCCCTCCCCCTTCTCTCTACCCCATCCCTCCCCTTCCGAACCCCATCCCCGTTAGTTCCTGCCAAGGCAGCAGCTACTGTTCCTGGGGTTTATTATGGATCCCCATTAGTTCCTGCCAAGGCAGCAGCTACTGTTCCTGGGGTTTATTATGGATCCCCATTAGTTCCTGTCAAGGCAGCAGCTACTGTTCCTGGGGTTTATTATGGATCCCCATTAGTTCCTGCCAAGGCAGCAGCTACTGTTCCTGGGGTTTATTATGGATCCCCATTAGTTCCTGCCAAGGCAGCAGCTACTGTTCCTGGGGTTTATTATGGATCCCCATTAGTTCCTGCCAAGGCAGCAGCTACTGTTCCTGGGGTTTATTATGGATCCCCATTAGTTCCTGCCAAGGCAGCAGCTACTGTTCCTGGGGTTTATTATGGATCCCCATTAGTTCCTGCCAAGGCAGCAGCTACTGTTCCTGGGGTTTATTATGGATCCCCATTAGTTCCTGTCAAGGCAGCAGCTACTGTTCCTGGGGTTTATTATGGATCCCCATTAGTTCCTGCCAAGGCAGCAGCTACTGTTCCTGGGGTTTATTATGGATCCCCATTAGTTCCTGTCAAGGCAGCAGCTACTGTTCCTGGGGTTTATTATGGATCCCCATTAGTTCCTGCCAAGGCAGCAGCTACTCTTCCTGGGGTTTATTATGGACTTGTTTGCTGCTTTTCTAACAGTTTTGATGGAGCTCCCACATATGCTGAGCACTTGTTTGCTGCTTTCCCTTCACTCTGCGTTCCAACTCATCCCATCTAGACTAAATGAAATGTACTCCTAAAGCACTGTCTAAACCAAGATAGGCTGAAACACCTGCATTTAGGAGCTGCCTGAAGCCGCATCTCAAGCTCAGTTAGCGTAGCTGGGATCTCACCTCGTCGTAGGTCTCCCTCTGTTTCGGCAGTTCGTCACTCACCTCAGGTCTGGGTAGATGCCGATCCTCTTCCCTGCAATAGATCGAACCCCCCGGACTCCGCTGGACCTCAGAGCTGTGGATCCCTCCAGACGATCACTCAGCGAGAGCAGTTACACATCTTTATATTGCAGAAGTGGCATATCTGCCCTGTCTTAATACTATCTTTGGACACGTCCCGAGAGGATCACTATTGTCAAGTCGTCGACCATCGTCGACCATCGTTGGTCGACAACAAAGTATTGTAACGACCCTGGGTTTATAAGTGCATTATTGGTTGCATTATGGGATTTTAAAATGATTAGACTCGGCACCTACATAACGACTGCAGAGACCATGTGATCAAATGTCCTGGAAGTTTAATTAGGGTTAGGGTTTCTGCAGTGGGGGTAAGGCTGTGATTGGTTGATAATAGAGCTCCGCCCCCTCCCCACTGCAGGTTTCTGCAGTTCCTCTTAACCAACTTCATCCTGCAGCCATTACCTACACTGGGGGGGGGGGGGAAAGCTCTATTATCAACCAATCACAGCAGTGTTTCTGTTTGACTCATGTGGACTGGTTACCAAAGACATGACTGGGGGGGGCGGGAGCTCTATTATCAACCAATCACAACAGTGTTTCTGTTTGACTCATGTGGACTGGTTACCAAAGACATGACTGAAACAGTAACCAACAATGCCATGATTCATGAGTACACTGGTTATCTACTAATGAATGTGATATTTGAGTCTCTCTCACAAATTGATAGTGTATTGTACACACACACATATTTACAGATTGTGAGTGTGTGATGTGACGAACACACATTTGTACAGATTGTGAGTGTGTGATGTGACGAACACACATTTGTACAGATTGTGAGTGTGTGATATGGGGGTTGAAGATATGATTATTGACAGTACACATAAAACCTTGTGTAAACAATGGCAACACCATTTTGCATTGAGCCTTGCTGTTGGAAAACCACATCAGCGTCGGACTTTCGGCTTCCGCAGATGCACCTCCTCCCCACGACTTTACCCCTGGACTTTGGTCTAGAGTCGGTCTCCTCCTCCCCCAGACTTTACCCCTGGACTTTGGTCTAGAGTCGGTCTCCTCCTCCCCCAGACTTTACCCCTGGACTTTGGTCTAGAGTCGGTCTCCTCCTCCCCCAGACTTTACCCCTGGACTTTGGTCTAGAGTCGGTCTCCTCCTCCCCCAGACTTTACCCCTGGACTTTGGTCTAGAGTCGGTCTCTTCAGCCTTACCCCATCAAACGCCCCCTGACCCCCTCAAACGACCCCGGTGTTACTGTCTCTTTTATATATATTTTTAAATTTCTCCTTTTTTTTAACTTTTTTTTTTTTTACAAACAAATGTCAACAAACTAAAGAGGAATAGTCACATAGAAACTATTTACATCGTTAGGAATCCTAAACAAACAAATTATATTAATTAATAATACAACAAGTTTGAATTTCCTTTTGGTATTTTCATTTTAATGTTTATTTTATTTTATTTTAATGTTTATTTTAGTTTAAGTTGTGCCATAATGTTTATATTAATTTTATAAAGTGGAAAAAGGCTAGGTTTTGAAATAGACCCATTTCATTTGTGAACATGAAATGTCCCTAGTATTATTATCAAATCATATTTTATTCGGCACATGCGCCGAATACAACAGGTGTAGTAAACCTTACAGTGAAATATAGTTAAAGAGCAGCAGTAAAATAACAATTGTGAGGTTATATACAGGGGGTAACGGTACAGAGTCAATGTGGAGGCTATATACAGGGTATTATGGTACAGAGTCAATGTGGAGGCTATATACAGGGTGTTACGGTACAGAGTCAATGTGGAGGCTATATACAGGGTATTACAGTACAGAGTCAATGTGGAGGCTATATACAGGGTATTACAGTACAGAGTCAATGTGGAGGCTATATACAGGGTATTACGGTACAGAGTCAATGTGGAGGCTATATACAGGGTATTACAGTACAGAGTCAATGTGGAGGCTATATACAGGGGGTACCGGTACAGAGTCAATGTGGAGGCTATATACAGGGTGTTACGGTACAGAGTCAATGTGGAGGCTATATACAGGGTATTACGGTACAGAGTCAATGTGGAGACTATATACAGGGGGTAACGGTACAGAGTCAATGTGGAGGCTATATACAGGGGGTACCGGTACAGAGTCAATGTGGAGGCTATATACAGGGTATTACGGTACAGAGTCAATGTGGAGACTATATACAGGGTATTACGGTACAGAGTCAATGTGGAGGCTATATACAGGGGGTACCGGTACAGAGTCGTTGTGGAGGCTATATACAGGGTATTACGGTACAGAGTCAATGTGGAGGCTATATACAGGGTATTACAGAGTCAATGTGGAGGCTAGTCAAGAGTCGTGGGAGGCTATATACAGGGTATTACGGTACAGAGTCACAGAGTCAATGTGGAGGCTAAATACAGGGTATTACGGTACAGAGTCAATGTGGAGGCTATATACAGGGTATTACGGTACAGAGTCGATGTGGAGGCTATATACAGGGTGTTACGGTACAGAGTCAATGTGGAGGCTATATACAGGGTATTACGGTACAGAGTCAACGTGGAGGCTGTATACAGGGTATTACGGTACAGAGTCAATGTGGAGGCTAAATACAGGGTATTACGGTACAGAGTCAATGTGGAGGCTATATACAGGGTGTTACGGTACAGAGTCAATGTGGAGGCTATATACAGGGTATTACGGTACAGAGTCAATGTGGAGGCTATATTCAGGGTGTTACGGTACAGAGTCAATGTGGAGGCTATATACAGGGTATTACGGTACAGAGTCAATGTGGAGGCTATATACAGGGTATTACGGTACAGAGTCAATGTGGAGGCTAAATACAGGGTATTACGGTACAGAGTCAATGTGGAGGCTATATACAGGGTATTACGGTACAGACTCAATGTGGAGGCTATATACAGGGTGTTACGGTACAGAGTCAATGTGGAGGCTATATACAGGGGGTACCGGTACAGAGTCGATGTGGAGGCTATATACAGGGTATTACGGTACAGAGTCGATGTGGAGGTTATATACAGGGTATTACGGTACAGAGTCAATGTGGAGGCTATATACAGGGTATTACGGTACAGAGTCAATGTGGAGGCTATATACAGGGTGTTACGGTACAGAGTCAATGTGGAGGCTATATACAGGGTATTACGGTACAGAGTCAATGTGGAGGCTATATACAGGGTATTACGGTACAGAGTCAATGTGGAGGCTATATACAGGGTATTACGGTACAGAGTCAATGTGGAGGCTATATACAGGGTGTTACGGTACAGAGTCAATGTGGAGGCTATATACAGGGTATTACAGTACAGAGTCAATGTGGAGGCTATATACAGGGTATTACAGTACAGAGTCAATGTGGAGGCTATATACAGGGTATTACGGTACAGAGTCAATGTGGAGGCTATATACAGGGTATTACAGTACAGAGTCAATGTGGAGGCTATATACAGGGGGTACCGGTACAGAGTCAATGTGGAGGCTATATACAGGGTGTTACGGTACAGAGTCAATGTGGAGGCTATATACAGGGTATTACGGTACCTAGTCAATGTGGAGGCTATATACAGGGGGTACCGGTACAGAGTCGTTGTGGAGGCTATATACAGGGTATTACGGTACAGAGTCAATGCGGAGGCTATATACAGGGTATTACAGTACAGAGTCAATGTGGAGGCTATATACAGGGGGTACCGGTACAGAGTCGATGTGGAGGCTATATACAGGGTATTACGGTACAGAGTCAATGTGGAGGCTATATACAGGGTATTACGGTACAGAGTCAATGTGGAGGCTAAATACAGGGTATTACGGTACAGAGTCAATGTGGAGGCTATATACAGGGTATTACGGTACAGAGTCGATGTGGAGGCTATATACAGGGTGTTACGGTACAGAGTCAATGTGGAGGCTATATACAGGGTATTACGGTACAGAGTCAACGTGGAGGCTGTATACAGGGTATTACGGTACAGAGTCAATGTGGAGGCTATATGCAGGGTATTACGGTACAGAGTCAATGTGGAGGCTAAATACAGGGTATTACGGTACAGAGTCAATGTGGAGGCTATATACAGGGTGTTACGGTACAGAGTCAATGTGGAGGCTATATACAGGGTATTACGGTACAGAGTCAATGTGGAGGCTATATTCAGGGTGTTACGGTACAGAGTCAATGTGGAGGCTATATACAGGGTATTACGGTACAGAGTCAATGTGGAGGCTATATACAGGGTATTACGGTACAGAGTCAATGTGGAGGCTAAATACAGGGTATTACGGTACAGAGTCAATGTGGAGGCTATATACAGGGTATTACGGTACAGACTCAATGTGGAGGCTATATACAGGGTGTTATGGTACAGAGTCAATGTGGAGGCTATATACAGGGGGTACCGGTACAGAGTCGATGTGGAGGCTATATACAGGGTATTACGGTACAGAGTCGATGTGGAGGTTATATACAGGGTATTACGGTACAGAGTCAATGTGGAGGCTATATACAGGGTATTACGGTACAGAGTCAATGTGGAGGCTATATACAGGGTGTTACGGTACAGAGTCAATGTGGAGGCTATATACAGGGTATTACGGTACAGAGTCAATGTGGAGGCTATATACAGGGTATTACGGTACAGAGTCAAAGTGGAGGCTATATACAGGGTGTTACGGTACAGAGTCAATGTGGAGGCTATATACAGGGTATTACGGTACAGAGTCAATGTGGAGGCTATATACAGGGTATTACGGTACAGAGTCAATGTGGAGGCTCTATACAGGGTATTACAGTACAGAGTCAATGTGGAGGCTATATACAGGGTGTTATGGTACAGAGTCAATGTGGAGGCTATATACAGGGGGTACCAGTACAGAGTCAATGTGGAGGCTATATACAGGGTATTACGGTACAGAGTCGATGTGGAGGCTATATACAGGGTGTTACGGTACAGAGTCAATGTGGAGGCTATATACAGGGTATTACGGTACAGAGTCAACGTGGAGGCTAAATACAGGGTATTACGGTACAGAGTCGATGTGGAGGCTAAATACAGGGTATTACAGTACAGAGTCAATGTGGAGGCTATATACAGGGTATTACGGTACAGAGTCAATGTCTGGGGGCACAAGTTAAATTGGCAGTCGAATTAAATATCCTGCACCTTCCTCAATGTCATAATTTCGGGAATTAAATAATTATATCAAAACCATTAAAATTGTACAACCTGTCCTGTTTTCTTAGTAACAAAGTTTTGTACTTCAATCCCCCCCCCCAAAAAAAAATATCCTATATAAATAAAACAACAAACTAATGACAAATGGTCCGATACCTTCTCCATTCCACAGACATCACAATGATCTCAATTATCACAATTATATTCAGCTTGAATCTTTCCAAAACATGTTTTACAGGACCAATTCCACGTCACATTTTAAATGAAACCTCCTTTACCTTGTTACAGATACAATATGTTTTAGCCATTTTCCCCCATTGTATGTGGAGGAAGGAATACCTAGGATAGGATAAGTAATCCCTCCCCCCCCCCCTTTAAGATTTAGATGCACTATTGTAAAGTGACTGTTCCACTCGATGTCATAAGGTGAATGCACCAATTTGTAAGTCGCTCTGGATAAGAGCGTCTGCTAAATGACTTAAATGTAATGTAAATGTATGTCTCCATAGATATTCGACCACAAAAAAATCTAGTGTAATGTGGGTAATATCACCCCCCCAAAATATTCCTAATCTGTTTATTACTACGTGTATCGTTGAGGAATGTTAATATATTGTCAAATGAATATATTTTGTCATGTAAATAAATCGATGTGACTTTTACATCAAGCACAGAGAAATGAATGAATGGTTTCAAACCCCACCAAGTCACGCCAGATGTTTGAAGAGATCTCGCGATATTCCTAGAGATTTACTGATGGAATTTAGTTTCCGGTAACCCAGGAGTTGGTGCGCTCCTTTTTCCCCTCCGATTCGGCAGATGCTAACGGAGCTACTTTACAAGAAGGAAACCCCTTCCTTTTGCAGAGTGAAAAACATTGAAAACCTTAAAATCTTCTGCTTCATTTTTTTTTTTAAAGAACAAGATCGAAACCAGGTTAGTTTTCACGTTTTCTAATATGGGTGTTTATTTTTCTCTTAATTCATTGGAAATGTTGGAGCGATTGGTGAAATGCTTTAGTGCAATAGCTTATTAACGTTAGGAATTTAACGTTATCTAGCTATCTACAACGTTATTATTTTTGTTCCTGCATCCCGATTGCAAGGAAATGTTAGTGAGCTATAGGCCGAGGGTGGATTTTTGTGCATATGTGCATATATTGTTGTTGTATCTTTAAACCAGAATTGTGTTGGTGTAACCGGTGTGAAATGTCTCTTGAGATCTTAAAATAGTTGTATCCACCGTATACGGTAAGGGCCACGGTTATTAGTGGAGCGATAGGTAACGGTACTTCGAGTGTGACTGGTTCGAGTCCAATTTGCAAATGTTATTAGCTTGCCAACTAGGTAATACAATTCATAGTTATTAGTCCCAAGGGCCACCCATTAAAAACAAACAAAGAAAAGTGTTGTTCTTTGACCCTAGAAACGAAACTGCAAAATGTCAACCACATAGCTGGAGATCATGTTTATGAACATAAACACTTTCGAAACGTGTAAAGGTTTCGGGTTTCTTGTAAATGTCTCTGTCTTGCCAGAGTTGCCTCGTTGTTCGCCGCCGTTGGACTCTGGAGCAGTGGAAACATGTCCTCCGGAGAAATAAATCACGCTTCTCCATCTGGCAGTCTGACAGACACATCTAGGTTTGTATAGTGCCAACTGTAAAGTTTGGTGGAGGAGGAATAATGGTCTGGGGCTGTTTTTTTCATGGTTCGGGCTCCTTCAGTTAAACGTTAGCCTTCGATGAGTTATTGTTCTCTAGCTCACTAGTCAGGCAAACACTACATGATATAAAACAAGAACCTTCAAGTTTCACCTAAATAAATATGACAATCAAATATGGCATTGACATATCAAAGATGATGTTTGGCAGTCTGCAAGAGGATGTGCTTAGCTGTTGTGATTGGCTCTTGGCTGAAAATATGTGTTAGCCAATCGTATGCACCATCTAAACTGTAAAGTTTGGTGGAGGAGTAATAATGGTCTGGGGCTGTTTTTTTTTTCATGGTTCGGGGCTCCTTTAGTTCCACCGAAGGAGAAATCTTAACAACATAACAATGACATTCTAGATGATTCCGTGCTTCCAACTTTGTGGCAACAGTTTGGGGTTAGTCCCTGTCCTGTTTTCAGCGTGACGATCAATCAGATGTATTTATAAAGCCCCTTTTTTACATCAGCAGATGTCTTCAAAGTGCTGTACAGAAACCCAGCCTCAAACCCCATACAATGCCCTCCCTGTACAGAAACCCAGCCTCAAACCCTAAACAATGCCCCCCCCCTGTACAGAAACCCAGCCTCAAACCCCATACAATGCCCCCCTGTACAGAAACCCAGCCTCAAACCCCAAACAATGCCCCCCTGTACAGAAACCCAGCCTCAAACTCCAAACAATGCCCCCCCCTGTACAGAAACCCAGCCTCAAACCCTAAACAATGCCCCCCAAACAATGTACAGAAACCCAGCCTCAAACCCCAAACAATGCCCCCCCTGTACAGAAACCCAGCCTCAAACTCTAAACAATGCCCCCCCCCCCCTGTATAGAAACCCAGCCTCAAACCCCATACAATGCCCCCCCTGTACAGAAACCCAGCCTCAAACCCCATACAATGCCCCCCTGTACAGAAACCCAGCCTCAAACCCTAAACAATGCCCCCCCTGTATAGAAACCCAGCCTCAAACCCCATACAATGCCTCCCCCTGTATAGAAACCCAGGCTCAAACCCCATACAATGCCCCCCTGTACAGAAACCCAGCCTCAAACCCTAAACAATGCCCCCCTGTACAGAAACCCAGCCTCAAACCCCATACAATGCCCCCCCTGTATAGAAACCCAGCCTCAAACCCCATACAATGCCCCCCTGTACAGAAACCCAGCCTCAAACCCTAAACAATGCCCCCCCTGTATAGAAACCCAGCCTCAAACCCCATACAATGCGCCCCCTGTACAGAAACCCAGCCTCAAACCCTAAACAATGCCCCCCCTGTACAGAAACCCAGCCTCAAACCCTAAACAATGCCCCCCTGTACAGAAACCCAGCCTCAAACCCTAAACAATGCCCCCTGTACAGAAACCCAGCCTCAAACCCCAAACAATGCCCCCCTGTACAGAAACCCAGCCTCAAACCCCATACAATGCCCCCCTGTACAGAAACCCAGCCTCAAACCCCAAACAATGCCCCCCTGTACAGAAACCCAGCCTCAAACCCCATACAATGCCCCCCTGTACAGAAACCCAGCCTCAAACCCCATACAATGCCCCCCTGTACAGAAACCCAGCCTCAAACCCCATACAATGCCCCCCCCCCCCCCTGTATAGAAACCCAGCCTCAAACCCCATACAATGCCCCCCTGTACAGAAACCCAGCCTCAAACCCTAAACAATGCCCCCCCCTGTACAGAAACCCAGCCTCAAACCCCATACAATGCCCCCCCTGTATAGAAACCCAGCCTCAAACCCCATACAATGCCCCCCCCTGTACAGAAACCCAGACTCAAACCCTAAACAATGCCCCCCCCTGTATAGAAACCCAGCCTCAAACCCCATACAATGCCCCCCCCCTGTACAGAAACCCAGCCTCAAACCCTAAACAATGCCCCCCTGTACAGAAACCCAGCCTCAAACCCTAAACAATGCCCCCCTGTACAGAAACCCAGCCTCAAACCCTAAACAATGCCCCCCTGTACAGAAACCCAGACTCAAACCCCAAACAATGCCCCCCTGTACAGAAACCCAGCCTCAAACCCTAAACAATGCCCCCCGTACAGAAACCCAGCCTCAAACCCTAAACAATGCCCCCCTGTACAGAAACCCAGCCTCAAACCCTAAACAATGCCCCCTGTACAGAAACCCAGCCTCAAACCCTAAACAATGCCCCCCTGTACAGAAACCCAGCCTCAAACCCTAAACAATGCCCCCCTGTACAGAAACCCAGCCTCAAACCCCAAACAATGCCCCCTGTACAGAAACCCAGCCTCAAACCCCAAACAATGCCCCCCCTGTACAGAAACCCAGCCTCAAACCCCAAACAATGCCCCCCTGTACAGAAACCCAGCCTCAAACCCTAAACAATGCCCCCCTGTACAGAAACCCAGCCTCAAACCCTAAACAATGCCCCCTGTACAGAAACCCAGCCTCAAACCCTAAACAATGCCCCCCTGTACAGAAACCCAGCCTCAAACCCTAAACAATGCCCCCTGTACAGAAACCCAGCCTCAAACCCTAAACAATGCCCCCCCTGTACAGAAACCCAGCCTCAAACCCTAAACAATGCCCCCCTGTACAGAAACCCAGCCTCAAACCCTAAACAATGCCCCCTGTACAGAAACCCAGGCTCAAACCCTAAACAATACCCCCCTGTACAGAAACCCAGCCTCAAACCCTAAACAATGCCCCCCTGTACAGAAACCCAGCCTCAAACCCTAAACAATGCCCCCCCTGTACAGAAACCCAGACTCAAACCCCAAACAATGCCCCCCCTGTACAGAAACCCAGCCTCAAACCCTAAACAATGCCCCCCCTGTACAGAAACCCAGCCTCAAACCCCAAACAATGCCCCCCCTGTACAGAATCCCAGCCTCAAACCCTAAACAATGCCCCCCCTGTACAGAAACCCAGCCTCAAACCCCAAACAATGCCCCCCTGCACAGAAACCCAGCCTCAAACCCTAAACAATGCCCCCCTGTACAGAAACCCAGCCTCAAACCCTAAACAATGCCCCCCCTGTACAGAAACCCAGCCTCAAACCCTAAACAATGCCCCCTGTACAGAAACCCAGCCTCAAACCCTAAACAATGCCCCCTGTACAGAAACCCAGCCTCAAACCCTAAACAATGCCCCCCTGTACAGAAACCCAGCCTCAAACCCTAAACAATGCCCCCTGTACAGAAACCCAGCCTCAAACCCTAAACAATGCCCCCTGTACAGAAACCCAGCCTCAAACCCTAAACAATGCCCCCTGTACAGAAACCCAGCCTCAAACCCTAAACAATGCCCCCCTGTACAGAAACCCAGCCTCAAACCCTAAACAATGCCCCCTGTACAGAAACCCAGCCTCAAACCCTAAACAATGCCCCCCTGTACAGAAACCCAGCCTCAAACCCTAAACAATACCCCCTGTACAGAAACCCAGCCTCAAACCCTAAACAATGCCCCCCCTGTACAGAAACCCAGCCTCAAACCCTAAACAATGCCCCCCTGTACAGAAACCCAGCCTCAAACCCCATACAATGCCCCCTGTACAGAAACCCAGCCTCAAACCCTAAACAATGCCCCCCTGTACAGAAACCCAGCCTCAAACCCCAAACAATGCCCCCCTGTACAGAATCCCAGCCTCAAACCCTAAACAATGCCCCCCCTGTACAGAAACCCAGCCTCAAACCCCAAACAATGCCCCCCCCCCTGCACAGAAACCCAGCCTCAAACCCTAAACAATGCCCCCCTGTACAGAAACCCAGCCTCAAACCCTAAACAATGCCCCCTGTACAGAAACCCAGCCTCAAACCCTAAACAATGACCCCCCTGTACAGAAACCCAGCCTCAAACCCCAAACAATGCCCCCTGCACAGAAACCCAGCCTCAAACCCTAAACAATGCCCCCCTGTACAGAAACCCAGCCTCAAACCCTAAACAATGCCCCCCTGTACAGAAACCCAGCTTCAAACCCTAAACAATGCCCCCCCAATCCCTGTACAGAAACCCAGCCTCAAACCCCATACAATGCCCCCCTCTGTACAGAAACCCAGCCTCAAACCCTAAACAATGCCACCCCCTGTACAGAAACCCAGCCTCAAACCCCAAACAATGCCCCCCTGCACAGAAACCCAGCCTCAAACCCCAAACAATGCCCCCCTGCACAGAAACCCAGCCTCAAACCCCAAACAATGCCCCCCCTGCACAGAAACCCAGCCTCAAACCCCAAACAATGCCCCCTGTACAGAAACCCAGCCTCAAACCCCAAACAATGCCCCCCTGTACAGAAACCCAGCCTCAAACCCCAAACAATGCCCCCCTGTACAGAAACCCAGCCTCAAACCCCAAACAATGCCCCCCTGTACAGAAACCCAGCCTCAAACCCCAAAGAATGCCCCCCTGTACAGAAACCCAGCCTCAAACCCCAAACAATGCCCCCCTGTACAGAAACCCAGCTTCAAACCCCAAACAATGCCCCCCTTTACAGAAACCCAGCCTCAAACCCCATACCAAATACATACCAAAAAATAAATGTTTTTATGACCCCCCCCGTGCACAAAGCCAAGTACATACAAAAAAAAACAAACAAATGTTTTTGTAAATGTTTTTTTCGAGATCGGTGTGGAAGAGCTTGACTTGGCCTGCACATGCACTATGATTTTGAAATGTTATATATATTTTTTAACATTTATAATATTACATGTTTTTACATGTTAATATTCATGAAAAGATGTACTTAATGGCATTGACACTTTACAGTTTTGTTTCATGTGTCACAGAAGGCCTTTTCTGAAGCCTTGTTTTGGTGGTTGGCCTTGGACAACGTGTAGGGGTAGGGGTTGGACAACGTGTAGGGGTTGGACAACGTGTAGGGGTTGGACAACGTGTAGGGGTTGGACAACGTGTAGGGGTTGGACAACGTGTAGGGGTTGGACAACGTGTAGGGGTTGGACAACGTGTAGGGGTTGGACAACGTGTAGGGGTTGGACAACGTGTAGGGGTTGGACAACGTGTAGGGGTTGGACAACGTGTAGGGGTTGGACAACGTGTAGGGGTTGGACAACGTGTTGGCCTTGGACAACGTGTTGGCCTTGGACAACGTGTAGTGGTTGAAGCCTTGTTTTGGGGGTTGGCCTTGGTCATTTGATTTGAGTCACTTTCTGACCCTTTTGCTTTGAACAAAACTTTACAGATATATATATATATGAGAGAGAAGTGGTCAGAAAGTGACGTTTTGGAACTGAATGCCAAAACATTCAGGAGATATGGATTCCCATCCTACCATGAGACAGACATGTTTTCATTCAGGAGATATGGGTTCCCATCCCCCATCCTGCCATGAGACGGCCATGTTTTCATTCAGAAGATATGGGTTCCCATCCTACCATGAGACAGACATGTTTTCATTCAGGAGATATGGGTTCCCATCCTACCATGATGGCCATTCAGGAGATCTGGGTTCCCATCCTACCATGATGGCCATTCAGGAGATATGGGTTCCTATCCTACCATGACACGGCCATGTTTTCATTCAGGAGATATGGGTTCCCACCCCCCAGCCTACCATGACACGGCCATGTTTTCATTCAGGAGATATGGGTTCCCACCCTACCATGACACGGCCATGTTTTCATTCAGGAGATATGGGTTCCTATCCTACCATGAGACGGCCATTCAAGAGATATGGGTTCCCATCCTACCATGAGACGGCCATGTTTTCATTCAGGAGATATGGGGTCCCATCCTACCATGACACGGCCATGTTTTCATTCAGGAGATATGGGTTCCCATCCTACCATGAGACAGCCATGTTTTCATTCAGGAAATATGGGTTCCAATCCTACCATGAGATGGCCATTCAGGAGATATGGGTTCCCAACCTACCATGAGACAGCCATGTTTTCATTCAGGAGATATGGGTTCCCATCCTACCATGAGATGACCATTCAGGAGATATGGGTTCCTATCCTACCATGAGAAGGCCATGTTTTCATTCAGGAGATATGGGTTCCCATCCTACCATGAGATGGCCATGATTTCATTCAGGAGATATGGGTTCCCATCCTACCATGAGACAGCCATGTTTTCATTCAGGAGATATGGGTTCCCATCCTACCATGAGATGGCCATTCAGGAGATATGGGTTCCCATCCTACCATGAGATGGCCATTCAGGAGATATGGGTTCCCATCCTACCATGAGATGGCCATTCAGGAGATATGGGTTCCCAACCTACCATGAGGTGGCCATTCAGGAGATATGGGTTCCCATCCTACCATGAGATGGCCATTCAGGAGATATGGGTTCCCATCCTACCATGACATGGCCATGTTTTCATTCAGGAGATATGGGTTCCCACCCCCATCCTACCATGAGATGGCCATTCAGGAGATATGGGGTCCCATCCTACCATGAGACAGCCATGTTTTCATTCAGGAGATATGGGTTCCCATCCTACCATGAGATGGCCATTCAGGAGATATGGGTTCCCACCCCATCCTACCATGAGATGGCCATTCAGGAGATATGGGTTCCCATCCTACCATGAGACGGCCATGTTTTCATTCAGGAGATATGGGTTCCCATCCTACCATGAGATGGCCATTCAGGAGATATGGGTTCCCATCCTACCATGAGACGGCCATATTTTCATTCAGGAGATATGGGTTCCCACCCCCATCCTACCATGAGATGGCCATGTTTTCATTCAGGAGATATGGGTTCCCATCCTACCATGAGATGGCCATGTTTTCATTCAGGAGATATGGGTTCCCATCCCCATCCTACCATGAGATGACCATTCAGGAGATATGGGGTCCCATCCTACCATGAGATGGCCATGTTTTCATTCAGGAGATATGGGTTCCCATCCTACCATGAGATGACCATTCAGGAGATATGGGTTCCCATCCTACCATGAGATGACCATTCAGGAGATATGGGTTCCCATCCTACCATGAGACGGCCATGTTTTCATTCAGGAGATATGGGTTCCCATCCTACCATGAGACGGCCATGTTTTCATTCAGGAGATATGGGTTCCCATCCTACCATGAGACGGCCATGTTTTCATTCAGGAGATATGGGTTCCCATCCTACCATGAGACGGCCATGTTTTCATTCAGGAGATATGGGTTCCCATCCTACCATGAGACGGCCATGTTTTCATTCAGGAGATATGGGTTCCCATCCTACCATGAGACGGCCATGTTTTCATTCAGGAGATATGGGTTCCCACCCCCATCCTACCATGAGATGGCCATTCAGGAGATATGGGGTCCCATCCTACCATGAGACAGCCATGTTTTCATTCAGGAGATATGGGTTCCCATCCTACCATGAGATGGCCATTCAGGAGATATGGGTTCCCACCCCCATCCTACCATGAGATGGCCATTCAGGAGATATGGGTTCCCATCCTACCATGAGACGGCCATGTTTTCATTCAGGAGATATGGGTTCCCATCCTACCATGAGATGGCCATTCAGGAGATATGGGTTCCCATCCTACCATGAGACGGCCATATTTTCATTCAGGAGATATGGGTTCCCACCCCATCCTACCATGAGATGGCCATGTTTTCATTCAGGAGATATGGGTTCCCATCCCCATCCTACCATGAGATGACCATTCAGGAGATATGGGGTCCCATCCTACCATGAGATGGCCATGTTTTCATTCAGGAGATATGGGTTCCCATCCTACCATGAGATGACCATTCAGGAGATATGGGTTCCCATCCTACCATGAGATGACCATTCAGGAGATATGGGTTCCCATCCTACCATGAGACGGCCATGTTTTCATTCAGGAGATATGGGTTCCCATCCTACCATGAGACGGCCATGTTTTCATTCAGGAGATATGGGTTCCCATCCTACCATGAGACGGCCATGTTTTCATTCAGGAGATATGGGTTCCCATCCTACCATGAGACGGCCATGTTTTCATTCAGGAGATATGGGTTCCCATCCTACCATGAGACGGCCATGTTTTCATTCAGGAGATATGGGTTCCCATCCTACCATGAGACGGCCATGTTTTCATTCAGGAGATATGGGTTCCCATCCTACCATGTCTTGTTTTCATATAGTTTCATATTTCAAATATAGTAATTAACCATCCAGAACTGTAACTAGCTGTTGGTTTAGTGTCGTATGAACCATTCTGTCTTCATTCTTACCAGGATGAGGAAGAGGACCAGAGAGCATGAAGCTGGGTCACCTGACTCTGACCAGCCAACCAAGATGTTCTCCAAGTGTGAGGTAAGCAGTCTGGTCATATTTAATTGACATGACTCTGAATTGGCTTTCTGTTTTGGAATGTTTTTGGTACGTTGTGTCCTGCTAAACACAGCCTTGTGTTGTGTCCTGGTACAGGGTCTGGTGTGTTCTGGTACAGGGTCTGGTGTGTTCTGGTACAGGGTCTGGTGTGTTCTGGTACAGGGTCTGGTGTGTTCTGGTACAGGGTCTGGTGTGTTCTGGTACAGGTGTCTGGTGTGTTCTGGTCCAGGGTCTGGTATGTCCTGGTCCAGGGTCTGGTGTGTCCTGGTACAGAGTCTGGTGTGTCCTGGTACAGGGTCTGGTGTGTCCTGGTACAGGGTCTGGTGTGTCCTGGTACAGGGTCTGGTGTGTTCTGGTACAGGGTCTGGTGTGTTCTGGTACAGGGTCTGGTCTGGTGTGTTCTGGTACAGGGTCTGGTCTGGTGTGTTCTGGTACAGGGTCTGGTGTGTCCTGGTACAGGGTCTGGTGTGTCCTGGTACAGGGTCTGGTGTGTCCTGGTACAGGGTCTGGTGTGTCCTGGTACAGGGTCTGGTGTGTCCTGGTACAGGGTCTGGTGTGTCCTGGTACAGGGTCTGGTGTGTCCTGGTACAGGGTCTGGTGTGTCCTGGTACAGGGTCTGGTGTGTCCTGGTACAGGGTCTGGTGTGTCCTGGTACAGGGTCTGGTGTGTCCTGGTACAGGGTCTGGTCTGGTGTGTCCTGGTACAGGGTCTGGTCTGGTGTGTCCTGGTACAGGGTCTGGTGTGTCCTGGTATAGGGTCTGGTGTGTCCTGGTACAGGGTCTGGTGTGTTCTGGTACAGGGTCTGGTGTGTTCTGGTACAGGGTCTGGTGTGTTCTGGTACAGGGTCTGGTGTGTTCTGGTACAGGGTCTGGTCTGGTGTGTTCTGGTACAGGGTCTGGTCTGGTGTGTTCTGGTACAGGGTCTGGTCTGGTGTGTTCTGGTACAGGGTCTGGTGTGTTCTGGTACAGGGTCTGGTGTGTCCTGGTACAGGGTCTGGTGTGTCCTGGTACAGGGTCTGGTCTGGTGTGTCCTGGTACAGGGTCTGGTCTGGTGTGTCCTGGTACAGGGTCTGGTCTGGTGTTCTGGTACAGGGTCTGGTCTGGTGTGTTCTGGTACAGGGTCTGGTCTGGTGTGTTCTGGTACAGGGTCTGGTCTGGTGTGTTCTGGTACAGGGTCTGGTGTGTTCTGGTACAGGGTCTGGTGTGTCCTGGTACAGGGTCTGGTGTGTTCTGGTACAGGGTCTGGTGTGTCCTGGTACAGGGTCTGGTGTGTCCTGGTACAGGGTCTGGTGTGTTCTGGTACAGGGTCTGGTGTGTTCTGGTACAGGGTCTGGTGTGTCCTGGTACAGGGTCTGGTGTGTCCTGGTACAGGGTCTGGTCTGGTGTGTCCTGGTACAGGGTCTGGTGTGTTCTGGTACAGGGTCTGGTGTGTCCTGGTACAGGGTCTGGTGTGTCCTGGTACAGGGTCTGGTGTGTCCTGGTACAGGGTCTGGTGTGTTCTGGTACAGGGTCTGGTCTGGTTTGTTCTGGTACAGGGTCTGGTCTGGTGTGTTCTGGTACAGGGTCTGGTCTGGTGTGTTCTGGTACAGGGTCTGGTCTGGTGTGTTCTGGTACAGGGTCTGGTCTGGTGTGTTCTGGTACAGGGTCTGGTCTGGTGTGTTCTGGTACAGGGTCTGGTCTGGTGTGTTCTGGTACAGGGTCTGGTCTGGTGTGTTCTGGTACAGGGTCTGGTGTGTTCTGGTACAGGGTCTGGTCTGGTGTGTTCTGGTACAGGGTCTGGTGTGTTCTGGTACAGGGTCTGGTGTGTTCTGGTACAGGGTCTGGTCTGGTGTGTTCTGGTACAGGGTCTGGTCTGGTGTGTTCTGGTACAGGGTCTGGTGTGTTCTGGTACAGGGTCTGGTGTGTTCTGGTACAGGGTCTGGTCTGGTGTGTTCTGGTACAGGGTCTGGTGTGTTCTGGTACAGGGTCTGGTGTGTTCTGGTACAGGGTCTGGTGTGTTCTGGTACAGGGTCTGGTGTGTTCTGGTACAGGGTCTGGTCTGGTGTGTTCTGGTACAGGGTCTGGTCTGGTACAGGGTCTGGTCTGGTACAGGGTCTGGTGTGTTCTGGTACAGGGTCTGGTCTGGTGTGTTCTGGTACAGGGTCTGGTCTGGTGTGTTCTGGTACAGGGTCTGGTGTGTTCTGGTACAGGGTCTGGTGTGTTCTGGTACAGGGTCTGGTGTGTTCTGGTACAGGGTCTGGTGTGTTCTGGTACAGGGTCTGGTGTGTTCTGGTACAGGGTCTGGTGTGTCCTGGTACAGGGTCTGGTCTGGTGTGTTCTGGTACAGGGTCTGGTGTGTCCTGGTACAGGGTCTGGTGTGTTCTGGTACAGGGTCTGGTGTGTCCTGGTACAGGGTCTGGTGTGTCCTGGTACAGGGTCTGGTGTGTCCTGGTACAGGGTCTGGTGTGTCCTGGTACAGGGTCTGGTGTGTCCTGGTACAGGGTCTGGTCTGGTGTGTCCTGGTACAGGGTCTGGTCTGGTGTGTCCTGGTACAGGGTCTGGTCTGGTGTGTCCTGGTACAGGGTCTGGTGTGTCCTGGTACAGGGTCTGGTTTGTTGTGTTCTGGTACAGGGTCTGGTCTGGTGTGTTCTGGTACAGGGTCTGGTCTGGTGTGTTCTGGTACAGGGTCTGGTGTGTTCTGGTACAGGGTCTGGTCTGGTGTGTCCTGGTACAGGGTCTGGTCTGGTGTGTTCTGGTACAGGGTCTAGTCTGGTGTGTTCTGGTACAGGGTCTGGTGTGTTCTGTTACAGGGTCTGGTGTGTTCTGGTACAGGGTCTGGTGTGTTCTGGTACAGGGTCTGGTGTGTCCTGGTACAGGGTCTGGTGTGTTCTGTTACAGGGTCTGGTGTGTTCTGGTACAGGTGTGTCATCCCCAGGTCCAGGGTCAGGTGTGTGTAGTAACCAGGTGTGTGTAGTAACCAGGTGGTAACCAGGTGTGTGTCATCCCCAGGTCCAGGGTCTGGTGTGTAGTAACCAGGTGTGTGTCATCCCCAGGTCCAGGTTCTGGTGTGTGTAGTAACCAGGTGTGTGTAGTAACCAGGTAGTAACCAGGTGTGTGTAGTAACCAGGTGTGTGTAGTAACCAGGTAGTAACCAGGTGTGTGTAGTAACCAGGTGTGTGTCATCCCCAGGTCCAGGGTCTGGTGTGTGTAGTAACCAGGTGTGTGTAGTAACCAGGTGTGTGTAGTAACCAGGTGTGTGTCATCCCCAGGTCCAGGGTCTGGTGTGTGTAGTAACCAGGTGGTAACCAGGTGTGTGTAGTAACCAGGTGTGTGTGGTAACCAGGTGGTAACCAGGTGTGTGTCATCCCCAGGTCCAGGGTCTGGTGTGTGTAGTAACCAGGTGGTAACCAGGTGTGTGTCATCCCCAGGTCCAGGGTCTGCTCCAGCAGGAAGTGCAAAGTGCTATGAAACAGTCTGAATCCAAGATGGAGTCGCTATTGGAGAGAGTTCAGCTACTGGAATGTGAACCTAAATACGACCTGGTCATACGCAGACTGGAGGTAGGGAGGAGGGGGGGCAGACTAGAGGTAGGGGGGTCCAGACTGGAGGTAGGGAGGGGGGGGGGGCAGACTGGAGGTAGGGAGGAGGGGGGTCCAGACTGGAGGTAGGGGGTCCAGACTGGAGGTAGGGAGGAGGGGGGGCAGACTGGAGGTAGGGAGGAGGGGGGGGGGTCAGACTAGAGGTAGGGAGGAGGGGGTCCAGACTGGAGGTAGGGAGGAGGGGGGTGGTCAGACTGGAGGTAGGGAGGAGGGGGGCAGACTAGAGGTAGGGGGGGGGGGGCCAGACTGGAGGTAGGGAGGAGGGGGGGGGGGGCAGACTGGAGGTAGGGGGGGTCCAGACTGGAGGTAGGGGGGTCCAGACTGGAGGTAGGGAGGAGGGGGGGGGCAGACTAGAGGTAGGGAGGAGGGGGGCAGACTGGAGGTAGGGAGGAGGGGGGGCAGACTGGAGGTAGGGGGGGGTCCAGACTGGAGGTAGGGGGGGGGTCCAGACTGGAGGTAGGGAGGAGGGGGGGGGCAGACTGGAGTTAGGGGGGGGGGGTCAGACTGGAGTTAGGGATGGGGGGGGGTCCAGACTGGAGGTAGGGAGGGGGGGGGGGTCAGACTGGAGGTAGGGAGGGGGGTCCAGACTGGAGGTAGGGAGGAGGGGGGGGGGTCAGACTGGAGGTAGGGAGGAGGGGGGGGGCAGACTAGAGGTAGGGAGGAGGGGGGGATCCAGACTGGAGATAGGGAGGAGGGGGGGCAGACTGGGGGAGGGGGGCAGACTGGAGGTAGGGGGAGGGGGGGTCCAGACTGGAGGTAGGGGGTCCAGACTGGAGGTAGGGGGTCCAGACTGGAGGTAGGGAGGAGGGGGGGCAGACTGGAGGTAAGGGGGGCAGACTGGAGGTAGGGGGGCAGACTGGAGTTAGGGAGGGGGGGGGGGGGTCCAGACTGGAGGTAGGGAGGAGGGGGGGGGTCCGGACTGGAGGTAGGGAGGAGGGGGGGGCAGACTAGAGGTAGGGAGGAGGGGGGGCAGACTGGAGGTAGGGGGGAGGGGGTTTCTCTAGTTAGAGGGGGAATAACCCTGTGTTTCTCTAGTTAGAGGGGGAATAACCCTGTGTTTCTCTAGTTAGAGGGGGAATAACCCTGTGTTTCTCTAGTCAGAGGGGGAATAACCCTGTGTTTCTCAGGCTCACATTAAGAAGGTGAAGAGGAGGGGGGATGCTGCCATCTCTTACGTCAGGATGCTACGAGCTCCTGGAGTTAAACACAATCAGGTAGACACACACACACTCCTTCTCTGTCCTCTCCCTCTCTCTGTCTTCTCTCTCTGTCCTCTCTGTCCTCTCTCTGTCCTCTCTGTCCTCTCTCTGTCCTCTCTCTCTCTGTCCTCTCTCTCTCTCTGTCTCTCTCTCTGTCCTCTCTCTGTCCTCTCTCTCTCTCTCCTCCCTCTGACAACACTGTAGAGACGCGCGGTCGTGGTCACACACCGTTGTGTATACGTTCGCATCTCTGTGAAAGATAATGAAGTGTGTTTCTCCAGAGGAGGCTGGGTTCTGGTCTTGTGGACCCTTCTCTCTTTTCTCTCCTCTCCTCTCCTCTCCTCTCCTCTCCTCTCCTCTCCTCTCCTCTCCTCTCCTCTCTCTCCTCTCCCTCTCCTCTCCTCTCTCTGAAAGATAATGAAGTGTGTTTCTCCAGAGGAGGCTGGGTTCTGGTCTTGTGGACCCTTCTCTCTTTCCTCTCCTCTCTCCTCTCCTCTCCTCTCCTCTCCTCTCCTCTCCTCTCCTCTCCTCTCCTCTCCTCTCCCTGAAAGATAATGAAGTGTGTTTCTCCAGAGGAGGCTGGGTTCTGGTCTTGTGGACCTGACTGAGACTGAGAAAGGACTGAGCACTGTGGACATCAGCAGGTAGACACACACACACACACACACACACACACACACACACACACACACACACACACACACACACACACACACACACACACACACACACACACACACACACACACACACACACACACACACACTCCACAGCGCACACACACACACACACACACTCCACAGCACACACAGTAGGAAGTGGTGTTATATATATATCAGGATAGTATGTGTTTATAGTATATATATATATATATATATATATATATCACACACAATAGGCCCTGTACCAATAAGAAATGACATTTCCTTTCCCCCCTGGCTCTGACAGGAAGTGGTGTTATATATATATATATATATATCACACACAGTAGGAAGTGGTGTTATATATATATATATATATCAGGATAGTATGTGTTTATAGTATATATATATCACACACAATAGGCCCTGTACCAATAAGAAATGACATTTCCTTTCCCCCCTGGCTCTGACAGGAAGTGGTGTTTCCCTTCTATGAATCTACATATATTCAATATATATATATCAGGATGTGTTTATAGTATATGTATATATATCAGGACATTCAGTGTATATTTATAGTATATATATATAGCTCAGGACATTTAGTGTGTATTTATAGTATATATATATATATATATATATATATCAGGATGTGTTTATAGTAGTATATATATATATATATATATATATATATATATATATATATATATATATATATATATCAGGACATACGTATTTATAGTATATAATATATGCCATTTAGCAGACGCTTTTATCCAAAGCGACTTACAGTCATGTGTGCATACATTCTACGTATGGGTGGTCCCGGGGATCGAACCCACTACCCTGGTGTTACAAGCGCCATGCTCTACCAACTGAGCTACAGAAGGACCATATACATACACACACATCTCCTATCTATATCTATCTATCTATACATCTATAATCCATGCTCAGGTCAGACATCTATATATCTATCTATATCTATATCTCTCTATCTATATCCATGCTCAGGTCAGATCTATAATCCATGCTCTATATCAGACATCTATATATCTATATCTATCTATATATCTATCTATATATCTATCTATATCTATATATCTATCTATATATCTATATCTATCTATATCTCTATATCTATAATCCATGCTCAGGTCAGATTCTGATGAGGAAGACTCGGCTGAGAAGCAGAGGAAGAGGAAGGTTGTAGATGGTTTCTGGCAGAAAATGGTAACGTGCCTACACACCCACACACACACACACACACACACACTACACACACACCCCCATCTCATACACCGCTACTGATTCTGATACTTCTGAGAATCTGATACTAACAGCTTCTCTGTGATTGGTTGTTTGTCTCTCTAGATGTCCAATAAAAAAAACCCAGACAGGAAGAAAGAAAAAGAGAGGAATGGAAAGCAACACAACATCCCTCTTCCTCCTACCACTCCTCCTCTTCCTCCGACCACTCCTCCTCCTCCTCGTTCTCCTCTTCCTCCCGTTCTCTCTCCTCAAGTACTGGTAGGTTTCTGCTACACTCCTCCTCTTCCTCCTACCACTCCTCCTCTTCCTCCTACCACTCCTCCTCTTCCTCCTACCACTCCTCCTCTTCCTCCTACCTCTCCTCCTCTTCCTCCTACCGCTCCTCCTACCAATCCTCCTCCTCTTCCTCCTACCGCTCCTCTTACCTCTCCTCCTACCGCTCTTACCACTCCTCCTCTTCCTCCTACCACTCCTCTTACCTCTCCTCCTCTTCCTCCTACCGCTCCTCTTACCACTCCTCCTCTTCCTCCTACCTCTCCTCTTCTTCCTCCTACCGCTCCTCTTACCACTCCTCCTCTTCCTCCCATTCTCCTCTTCCCCCCGTTCTCCTCTTCCTCCTACCTCTCCTCTTACCTCTCCTCCTCTTCCTCCTACCGCTCCTCTTACCTCTACTCCTCTTTCTCCTACCTCTACTCCTCTTCCTCCTACCTCTCCTCTTCTTCCTCCTACCGCTCCTCTTACCACTCCTCCTCTTCCTCCCATTCTCCTCTTCCCCCCGTTCTCCTCTTCCTCCTACCTCTCCTCCTCCATCTCGTTCTCCTCTTCCTCTCTCTCCTCACGTACTGGTAGGTTTCTGCTACACTCTGACCACTGCATTATAAAGGAGTTATTAGTGTTTATTATTGGGTATTAGCAGGTATTAGTGGTTATTAGTAGTTATTGGTGGGGCGGCAGCGTAGCCTAGTGGTTAGAGCGTTGGACTAGTAACCGGAAGGTTGCGAGTTCAAACCCCCGAGCTGACAAGGTACAAATCTGTCGTTCTGCCCCTGAACAGGCAGTTAACCCGCTGTTCCCAGGCCGTCATTGAAAATAAGAATATGTTCTTAACTGACTTGCCTGGTAAAAAATATATAGGTAAAAAAGGTTAAAAAAATATATATATTAGTGGTTATTAGTGGTTATTAGTAGCTAGTAGTAGTAGTTTGTGGTTGTTAGTAGTTATTAGTAGTTTGTGGTTGTTAGTAGTTATTAGTAGTTTGTAGTTATTAGTAGTTATTACTGGTTATTAGTAGTTATTAGTAGCTAGTAGTTATTGGTGGTTTAGTAGTTATTGGTGGTTATTGGTGGTTTAGTAGTTATTGGTGGTTTAGTAGTTATTGGTGGTTTAGTAGTTATTGGTGGTTTAGTAGTTATTAGTGGTTATTAGTAGTTATTAGTAGTTATTAGTGGTTTAGTAGTTATTAGTGGTTTAGTAGTTATTAGTGGTTTAGTAGTTATTAGTGGTTTAGTAGTTATTAGTGGTTATTAGTAGTTATTAGTAGTTATTACTGGTTTAGTAGTTATTGGTGGTTATTAGTAGTTATTAGTTATTAGTAGTTATTACTGGTTTAGTAGTTATTGGTGGTTATTAGTAGTTATTGGTGGTTATTAGTAGTTATTGGTGGTTATTAGTAGTTATTACTGGTTATTAGTAGTTATTAGTAGCTAGTAGTTTGTGGTTATTTGTGGTTGTTAGTAGTTTGTAGTTATTGGTGGTTTAGTAGTTATTGGTGGTTTAGTAGTTATTGGTGGTTTAGTAGTTATTGGTGGTTTAGTAGTTATTGGTGGTTTAGTAGTTATTGGTGGTTATTTGTAGTTATTAGTGGTTATTTGTAGTTATTAGTGGTTATTTGTAGTTATTAGTGGTTATTTGTGGTTATTAGTGGTTATTTGTGGTTATTAGTAGTTATTATCCAGCAACATTAGTCTAGTCTTCTGAAAGTCGTTATTTTCTTGTCTTTCTCTCTCAGTATCAAACCATGTAACCTCTCCCTTCCCTTGTGTGTGTAGAAGGTCGAGGCGTCTGCCGTACCGGTGACCAGACCGCCAGCCACATCGCCAGTTAAAACGGAGTGCACGGTGAAGATGGAAACCACCGTGAAGACCGAGGAGTCCCCGTGTCCTCTACTCCCTCTTCGTGTTCCTCCGTCGCAGAGTGAGCTGCTGTCCCATCTCCCTCCTCTCCCCCCGACCCCTTTCCCTTCCTCCCTCCCCCTCGAGGCGGCCTCCTACTCCATCCCCCAGAAGCCCCTTGTGCACCTGGCCCGTATCCGAAACCCTGCCCCGTGTCTGGTCATCCATTGGAGGGTCACTGAGGAAGACCCCGCGGCGCCCGACATGGACAGTTACAGGTACAGACACACGGAGAGACCCGGCTCTAGTTACAGACACACGGAGCGACCCGGCTCTAGTTACAGGTACAGATACGGAGCGACCCGGCTCTAGTTACAGACACACGGAGCGACCCGGCTCTAGTTACAGACACACGGAGCGACCCGGCTCTAGTTACAGACACACGGAGCGACCCGGCTCTAGTTACAGACACACGGAGCGACCCGGCTCTAGTTACAGACACACGGAGCGACCCGGCTCTAGTTACAGACACACGGAGCGACCCGGCTCTAGTTACAGACACACGGAGCGACCCGGCTCTAGTTACAGACACACGGAGCGACCCGGCTCTAGTTACAGACACACGGAGCGACCCGGCTCTAGTTACAGACACACGGAGCGACCCGGCTCTAGTTACAGACACACGGAGCGACCCGGCTCTAGTTACAGACACACGGAGCGACCCGGCTCTAGTTACAGACACACGGAGCGACCCGCCTCTAGTTACAGACACACGGAGCGACCCGCCTCTAGTTACAGACACACGGAGCGACCCGGCTCTAGTTACAGACACACGGAGCGACCCGGCTCTAGTTACAGACACACGGAGCGACCCGGCTCTAGTTACAGACACACGGAGCGACCCGGCTCTAGTTACAGGTACAGACATACGGAGCGACCCGGCTCTAGTTACAGGTACAGACATACGGAGCGACCCGGCTCTAGTTACAGGTACAGACACACGGAGCGAGCCGGCTCTAGTTACAGGTACAGACACACGGAGCGAGCCGGCTCTAGTTACAGATACACGGAGTGAGCCGGCTCTAGTTACAGGTACAGACACACGGAGCGAGCCGGCTCTAGTTACAGGTACAGACATATGGAGCGACCCGGCTCTAGTTACAGGTACAGACACACGGAGCGAGCCGGCTCTAGTTACAGGTACAGACACACGGAGCGACCCGGCTCTAGTTACAGGTACAGACACACGGAGCGAGCCGGCTCTAGTTACAGGTACAGACACACGGAGCGAGCCGGCTCTAGTTACAGGTACAGACATATGGAGCGACCCGGCTCTAGTTACAGGTACAGACACACGGAGCGAGCCGGCTCTAGTTACAGGTACAGACACACGGAGCGAGCCGGCTCTAGTTACAGATACACGGAGCGAGCCGGCTCTAGTTACAGGTACAGACACACGGAGCGAGCCGGCTCTAGTTACAGACACACGGAGCGACCCGGCTCTAGTTACAGACACACGGAGCGACCCGGCTCTAGTTACAGACACACGGAGCGACCCGGCTCTAGTTACAGACACACGGAGCGACCCGGCTCTAGTTAGACACACGGAGCGACCCGGCTCTAGTTAGACACACGGAGCGACCCGGCTCTAGTTAGACACACGGAGCGACCCGGCTCTAGTTACAGGTACCTCCCTTCCCTCTCTCGCCCCCTCTCACTCTCCTCTCCCCCCCTCCTTCTCTCTCCTCCCTCCAGTATCTACATCGCTCAGGAGAGTCATAGCAGCAGCGTCTCCCCGTCCTGGAGGAATGTGGGTGTGGTCAAGGCCCTGGCCCTGCCCATGGCTGTCACAGTAACCAAGTACCAATCGGGTACCACCTACGTCATCGTGGTGGGCAAGGACCGGTATGGTCGCTACGGGCCGTACAGCGACGTACAGACTGTCCTCCTGGCATAGAGACATGGCGGGGAGTTCTGGTCGTCTAGATCGAAGGCCACTTTCTCCCCCCCCCTCCCTCTCCCTCCAGAGGTGAGAGTTGAAAGGTCACTGAGATCTAGTGACCTGCTAGACTCCGGGAATTCTCTGTGCTACCATCTAAAGAGGAACAGAAGGAGGCGAATAAAAATGATTTTTAGTTGTTGTGTGTTTTCAATAGCATTGCCTATTAGCATTGCCTATTAGCATTGCCTATTAGCATTGCCTATTAGCATTGCCTATTAGCATTGCCGATCCGATGAAAGATACTCAGCGACGCATGTCCCAACTCATCCCACGGAGGGGGGCTGAGCGTCGGGGGGCGGAGCGTATGGGGGGGCGTCTGTGGGTGTGGGGGGGGGTTCACTCCACCCTTGTACTTGATTTGATGATTTTAAGGTCACTAATTAGTGAGGAACTACCCTGAACGTAGACATAGTGAAGGACAGACTTCACCTAGCTAACCTGAAATATTAGGCTGACGAGGAGGACGGGGTTTAAAGCAGGCAGGAAAGGTACACTGGCTGGTGATTCGTCCTTCGTCACCGCGGTAACCAACCTGGTGTCGGTCCGTTTTACGCATGTTTAATCACTGAAACCCGGAACCAACGTCTGGCCTAGTTGAGTCAACTCTGTTAGTGATGTTAGTATATCTGGCCTAGTTGAGTCAACTCTGTTAGTGATGTTAGTACGTCTGGCCTAGTTGAGTCAACTCTGTTAGTGATGTTAGTGTATCTGGCCTAGTTGAGTCAACTCTGTTAGTATATCTGTCCTAGTTGAGTCAACTCTGTTAGTGATGTTAGTATATCTGGCCTAGTTGAGTCAACTCTGTTAGTATATCTGTCCTAGTTGAGTCAACTCTGTTAGTAGATCTGTCCTAGTTGAGTCAACTCTATTAGTATATCTGTCCTAGTTGAGTCAATTCTGTTAGTATATCTGGCCTAGTTGAGTCAACTCTGTTAGTGATGTTAGTGTATCTGTCCTAGTTGAGTCAACTCTGTTAGTGATGTTAGTGTATCTGTCCTAGTTGAGTCAACTCTGTTAGTATATCTGTCCTAGTTGAGTCAACTCTGTTAGTATATCTGTCCTAGTTGAGTCAACTCTGTTAGTGATGTTAGTGTATCTGTCCTAGTTGAGTCAACTCTGTTAGTGATGTTAGTATATCTGTCCTAGTTGAGTCAACTCTGTTAGTGATGTTAGTAGATCTGTCCTAGTTGAGTCAACTCTGTTAGTAGATCTGGCCTAGTTGAGTCAACTCTGTTAGTGATGTTAGTATATCTGGCCTAGTTGAGTCAACTCTGTTAGTGATGTTAGTACGTCTGGCCTAGTTGAGTCAACTCTGTTAGTGATGTTAGTACGTCTGGCCTAGTTGAGTCAACTCAGTACGTCTGGCCTAGTTGAGTCAACTCTGTTAGTGATGTTAGTATATCTGTCCTAGTTGAGTCAATTCTGTTAGTATATCTGTCCTAGTTGAGTCAACTCTGTTAGTGATGTTCGTATATCTGTCCTAGTTGAGTCAACTCTGTTAGTACACTGTTAGTGATGTTAGTATATCTGTCCTAGTTGAGTCAACTCTGTTAGTATATCTGGCCTAGTTGAGTCAACTCTGTTAGGTATGTTGGAATATCTGGCCTAGTTGAGTCAACTCTGTTAGTACACTGTTAGTGATGTTAGTATATCTGTCCTAGTTGAGTCAACTCTGTTAGTATATCTGTCCTAGTTGAGTCAATTCTGTTAGTGATGTTAGTATATCTGTCCTAGTTGAGTCAATTCTGTTAGTGATGTTAGTATATCTGTCCTAGTTGAGTCAATTCTGTTAGTGATGTTAGTAGATCTGTCCTAGTTGAGTCAACTCTGTTAGTATATCTGTCCTAGTTGAGTCAACTCTGTTAGTGATGTTAGTATATCTGTCCTAGTTGAGTCAATTCTGTTAGTATATCTGTCCTAGTTGAGTCAACTCTGTTAGTGATGTTAGTGTATCTGTCCTAGTTGAGTCAACTCTGTTAGTATATCTGTCCTAGTTGAGTCAATTCTGTTAGTATATCTGTCCTAGTTGAGTCAACTCTGTTAGTGATGTTAGTGTATCTGTCCTAGTTGAGTCAACTCTGTTAGTATATCTGTCCTAGTTGAGTCAATTCTGTTAGTATATCTGTCCTAGTTGAGTCAACTCTGTTAGTGATGTTCGTATATCTGTCCTAGTTGAGTCAACTCTGTTAGTACACTGTTAGTGATGTTAGTATATCTGTCCTAGTTGAGTCAACTCTGTTAGTATATCTGGCCTAGTTGAGTCAACTCTGTTAGGTATGTTGGAATATCTGGCCTAGTTGAGTCAACTCTGTTAGTACACTGTTAGTGATGTTAGTATATCTGTCCTAGTTGAGTCAACTCTGTTAGTATATCTGTCCTAGTTGAGTCAATTCTGTTAGTGATGTTAGTATATCTGTCCTAGTTGAGTCAATTCTGTTAGTGATGTTAGTAGATCTGTCCTAGTTGAGTCAACTCTGTTAGTATATCTGTCCTAGTTGAGTCAACTCTGTTAGTGATGTTTAGTATATCTGTCCTAGTTGAGTCAATTCTGTTAGTATATCTGTCCTAGTTGAGTCAACTCTGTTAGTGATGTTAGTGTATCTGTCCTAGTTGAGTCAACTCTGTTAGTATATCTGTCCTAGTTGAGTCAACTCTGTTAGTGATGTTAGTGTATCTGTCCTAGTTGAGTCAACTCTGTTAGTGTATCTGTCCTAGTTGAGTCAACTCTGTTAGTGATGTTCGTATATCTGTCCTAGTTGAGTCAACTCTGTTAGTGATGTTAGTATATCTGTCCTAGTTGAGTCGACTCTGTTAGTATATCTGTCCTAGTTGAGTCAACTCTGTTAGTGATGTTAGTATATCTGTCCTAGTTGAGTCAATTCTGTTAGTATATCTGTCCTAGTTGAGTCAACTCTGTTAGTGATGTTAGTGTATCTGTCCTAGTTGAGTCAACTCTGTTAGTATATCTGTCCTAGTTGAGTCAACTCTGTTAGTGATGTTAGTGTATCTGTCCTAGTTGAGTCAACTCTGTTAGTGTATCTGTCCTAGTTGAGTCAACTCTGTTAGTGATGTTAGTATATCTGTCCTAGTTGAGTCAACTCTGTTAGTGATGTTAGTATATCTGTCCTAGTTGAGTCAACTCTGTTAGTGTATCTGTCCTAGTTGAGTCGACTCTGTTAGTGATGTTAGTACATCTGTCCTAGTTGAGTCGACTCTGTTAGTGATGTTGTCATGACTACCAGTCACTCCTGTTAGCAGATGATATTTCATAACTGTCTTGTTCACATTTTAACCACCATTGTATAATAAAATAGGTTTCCTAACTTGTCCTTGTAAGTGTCTTTCATGAAATGGAAAGGTTTGTCTGTATGGCCCACATCTACAGAGCCTCTGACTGTGCAGGCTTTTGTCCCAGCCCAGCACAAACACACCTGATTTTCCTCCAAGGCTGTGGAGTTACCAGACCCTTTGAATAGAGACTCTCCAGGACTGTGGAGTTACCAGACCCTTTGAATAGAGACCATCTCTCTCCAGGACTGTGGAGTTACCAGACCATTTGAATAGAGACCATCTCTCTCCAGGACTGTGGAGTTACCAGACCCTTTGAATAGAGACTCTCCAGGACTGTGGAGTTACCAGACCCTTTGAAAAGAGACCATCTCTCTCCAGGACTGTGGAGTTACCAGACTCTTTGTAGTAGTAGAGTATCTACACCTGTATTTTTTTTTTTTTACGTCTCTCTGCCCTGATCTAGGATCAGGTGTCTCCCTGGACATTTTCATATTATTCATCATGATTGGAATAAGCCAAACTGATCCTAGATCAGCACCCCATACACTGAGACGCTTTATGAAAACAGGCACTGAGCTGTGGTTCACCAGCAGGTGGCGCCAGATCCCCAGAAACACCAGTCTCTTTCACGTCAAAATCAACTAGCACTTTCATCCCTAGGCTTTTGTGTCCCGAGTCTACACCCTTTTCCACAAGTGTGCACTTGCACACTTCGCATAAGATTGCTGTATGCATTGGCTGGGAATTTCCAACATTTTTGTTAAATCCATGCGACAAAGTGTACACTTTGGGGATTAAGGGTGGAGAATGGGGGACACAGACATTGACCTGCAGAAGGGGGGGACGTAGACATCGACCTGCAGAAGGGGGGACGTAGACATCGACCTATACAGTTACCAGGACCAATGATCACTGGGGACAAGACGTCACTTTAATATAATATACATTTCATAACTCCCATGATGAGCCCAGGGGGGGCTCTGTCTCTATGGAAACAACAAAGCCAAACAGAAGCTGCCGTTGGGGTAGAATAGAATGCTGTAGAATCTAATCTAATAGAATCAAATAGAATGCGTTAGAATCTAATCTAAATGAATGCTATAGAATCTAATCTAATAGAATCTAATAGAATGCTTTAGAATCTAATCGAATAGAATCAAATAGAATGCTATAGAATCTAA